>NC_133378.1:15157413-15252525 GCF_049309525.1 Garra rufa
CTGGGCAAGGATCAGTGCTGATCCTGTTAAAAAAGAACAGATGCTTGCCAAAAGAAGGGAAAGGTATAATTTGTTTTTATTATTTATATTATTATATTCAAAAATATAGGTGCCTGTAAGTACCCCATATGCATACTATGGTGAAGGGAATGCCCAAAAAAAACTGGATTGTGCATGTTTATCCTACTATGGTAAATTGCATAGGGATTTTGTATTGAACATGATTTTGTAGCACAGTGTCATAGAGACAAGGGGGTGGACTCATTTTACTCAGGCAATCAATCAGTCTTTCAAGATCATCATGAAGCTCCAGAAACTCCAGAAACTTTTCGTTGTAGCACTTGGTTTCAACAACCATTAAATGGTTCAATGTTTCAAGGACTTTAATTAATAATAAGAGTTATATGTAATGTTTTTTTCCAAACAATGATATGTCCTAATGTTTGACGTTCTTTTTCATGATAGCCTAGCACCTCATTGTTTAACAATTTAAAAACTAGTTCCAAGAACCATTAAATGATTCAATGTTTTAATGACTTTAATATAATTAATAATACAAGTTGTATGTAATGTTTGTTCCAATAAAAATGAAATGTCTTAATGTTTGACATTCTTTTTCATGAATATATAGCCTAGCATCTCATCATTTAACAATTTAAACACTTGTTCCAAGACCAATTAAATGATTCAATGTTTTAATTAATAATTTACAATACGAGTTATATGTTCATTCCAATATCAAAATGTTTTAATGTTTGAAGTACTTTTTACATTAATAGCCTATTATATTAACACTAAAATGTGCTTTTGAAGCTATTTGTGTCTGTTTATTGTCTTTAATATTCATAATGTCAAGGGCAGCAGACATGGTCATTCGGTATAACCGGCCTTGGTCATTCGGTAAAACCAATATAGTAAATATTTAAATGGAATAATATTGTTTTTAATAACTAAAGGAACTACAATGATACAAATATAAAGCAGATAAGGCTCTTTTTTTTTACATTTCCCCTTTTCTCCTTTCCCAGTGCAATGTTTTACTGGAATATGTTGGAGTGTTTAGAGTAGGTCAATAAAATGGTAACATTTATGAGATCAGTGATAATTTTATTTAATATTTCTTGTGTGGTACACACTATATACTATCTCAACATCAATGTCAAATCAGTTTTTTCCATGAATAATTATCTGCAAATGAATTATTTTAGATATATTCATGGTTAAACCGAATGACTTTTTTGGTGACAAATTTTGTCCATCTTGTAAAAAATGACAAAAACAGTGTTAATTGATTGTACAAACCACAAACTCTTATTGTTAACACCTAGGTAAACTAAAAAATGGTTAAAAATATAGTTATATCTCCATTCTATTTTTTTACACTTTTAAAAACCTTATTCGTCATTGACCCAGGATCAGCACTGATCCTTGCCCAGAAACGAGCGGCTTTTTCTTTATTTGATAAAGGCATCTGCAAAGTTAAAATTCAGTCAAAATTATATAATAATATACTCTGCACATTTTCTATTAATAAAATGTTGTATTTTTTATACCAGATATGTAAAAATGAGACCAACATACATTGCTGTCATTCGATACAACCAGTAAGTCATTCGTTATAACCAAAATTCCGGTTTAACCGAATGACTCTTTTGGTTATAACGAATGACAAAATCTTCATTCAATGCTAACAGGCTGATATCTAGCTGCCTAGCTTGCTAGTTAGCTATCTAGCTACCAAAAGGAGAATGAAACATTTTATATTTAATAAAAGGTTTTAAAATATTACAACATTATCCATGTTTTATAGCGGTTGTACCGAATGACCTGATATTTGGGGACATGTGAGCAAGTGAAAACATGAATTTTTCTAATAGTTAAGAGAGAGTTACTTACTTTGCTTCACGACCATGGGGTCCTTGGCAGGTGTCTGAATGATGTCACATCCTGTCACTTAATATTGACCACATGACTCGATCCAAAATGGAGCCCTTTATGTTGGTTTCTCTGAATGACATCAATGAAAATCATTTTTCCGGACATTCTTTCTCATAACAAAGCAACGACTTTTACACATAATTTTAATACCATTTTGCACTATGTTGATATATAATCTTATAAAATCATGTCAGAATAAAAAATATATAAATTTATTAAATTTTAAGATATTTTAATCACAAATGAAATTGCTGTACTGGCCTTCGGACGGTTAAACCGAATGACCTTTTGACACTTCAAAATCTTTAAAATACCATTATATGTAGTAAAATATAATTAAAACCTTCTGGATTCAGTAAAATAGATCAAGTTGTACTTTGGACCACACTTTGGATGTTATATATTTGTTTTTTTATTATTATTAAGGCCTTTGGACAAAAAAATGACCCGTCACGTCATTGACCCGTTTACTGTGTTTACTGTGGTACAGCTGAACGCTGTGTGTTTACTGTGGTACAGAGCTGAACGCGGTGTGTTTACTGTGTTTGGTACAGAGCTGAACGCGGTGTGTTTACTGTGTTTACTGTGGGACAGAGCTGAACGCTGTGTGTTTACTGTGTTTACTGTGGGACAGAGCTGAACGCTGTGTGTTTACTATGGTAAAGAGACGAACGCGGTGTGTTTACTGTGGGACAGAGCTGAACGCGGTGTGTTTACTGTGTTTACTGTGGGACAGAGCTGAACGCAGTGTGTTTACTGTGTTTACTGTGGTACAGAGCTGAACGCTGTGTGTTTACTATGGTAAAGAGACGAACGCGGTGTGTTAACTGTGGGACAGAGCTGAACGCTGTGTGTTTACTATGGTAAAGAGACGAACGCGGTGTATTTACTGTGGGACAGAGCTGAACGCGGTGTGTTTACTGTGTTTACTGTGGGACAGAGCTGAACGCGGTGTGTTTACTGTGTTTACTGTGGTACAGAGCTGAACGCTGTGTGTTTACTATGGTAAAGAGACGAACGCGGTGTGTTTACTGTGGGACAGAGCTGAACGCTGTGTGTTTACTATGGTAAAGAGACGAACACGGTGTGTTTACTGTGGGACAGAGCTGAACGCGGTGTGTTTACTGTGTTTACTGTGGGACAGAGCTGAACGCGGTGTGTTTACTGTGGTACAGAGCTGAACGCTGTGTACTATGGTAAAGAGACGAACGCGGTGTGTTTACTGTGGGACAGAGCTGAACGCGGTGTGTTTACTGTGTTTACTGTGGGACAGAGCTAAACGCGGTGTGTATACTCCCAGCTAACACAATTACGTCGTGAAGACGTTACTGGACCGGACCACATTGGTCGCGGCGACGTTCCAAATAACGTACCAGCGATGTAACTTTGTGATTCCCATATTCGTCGTAGCGACGTTATTGCGTTACGTTGCTAGGACGTGGCAAGTACGTCCTAACGACCAAACTAGCACCTTCCCAGTATTTTTAATATTTGCTTCTCACCTTTAGTCCTGTTCGAGGATGTGTTCCTACCACCTTGAAATCAGTATATAATGACAAACTCAAAAATTTTCTGCTGTAAAAAACAAACACTAAATCCTTATGTTTTCAAATTGTTGTAGTTTTTGTAAATATATTCACTGCATACATGCAAACCAATACAAAATCATTAAATTCCAACAGAAAATCAGCAAAAACACAGTGCATTCATTTATTAAATCACCATTTATTCAGTGTTATTTTCTACATATACTAAGCCATTGCATTTTAAACATGACACCTATTATTTAACCATGTAAAGTGCTGCCAAGTCATTAGCACAGATAATTGAACACATCACATAAAGTACATAGTAATCAAAGAATAATACAACCACTGATTAAAATGTTTTACTTTTACTGAAAAATATTAAATATTTAATTAATGATGGGTATAGTATAGTAATAGTTATCAGTAGCCTACTCTTATTAACACAACTCCCCTAGTTTGGTACAAAAATACTGATACAAAGATAGAAACAATTCAGTAGTGATTTCTGTATTACTTTAAGTTAATTTGTTTTCTGAGTGTCCTGTGTATGAAACACCTGCTACAAATATCTGGTGGTGAAGTGCTGTAATACTGCTTCACTCTCAGAAGCAAAACCTAAACAATTACCAAAGTACCGTAATTCTTCTCAGAAGATAACAGAAATAAAGAAAATAGCAACATTAATAAACAGTAAGAACATGTTAATATAACAATGTAGAGATTACATCTCCCCTGTATTAGGCCCACCCAAAAAACATACAGTAAATGAGCCTGTTGACTTTTTCAGAAAAATCTGAGATCTGTCCCCAGCTGTGGAGAAGACTCTTTGCTGAGAATTTAGGTTCTGGACAGTTGTGAGAGAAAAAGAAGAATGTCTTTCTTACCACAGCAGCAGAAGGTACTCTCTTCTGAGGAAAGGATAGGAGTGTGACACTTCACTCTTGATCTACTCTTGGAGAGTTGATGAGGAGTTTTGCTAAAGAATAAGGTTCCTGCTCAGCACTTGGTCTTATTCAGCAACGAGTACCTCTAATGCAGTGCCACATACTCCAGATTCTTTGCAAACTTGAAACTTTTAATAAAATTGACCATATTATTGTAGTCAGGTTTATTGTTTTTTATTATAACACATGGCAAATGTATGAGAAAATTATGTCAAAGGTGTTTTTCTTCCTCTTCGATTTCCTGAGGCTGTACTGTCAATATCCTTCTCTGGCAGCTGAAAGGGAGAATCACCTTGTTAATGTTGCTACTGTATGTACACCCAGTCAAAATCTGCAGTCTTTCAGTTTTTTTAAATGTTTTTTGACACACCAAAGCTATATTTATATTTAACTTACAATACAATAATACTGTGAAATATTTTAATTTAAAATACGTTTTCTGGTGTTTTTCAAATAGACTTTAAAATGCATTTCTTTCCTGTGAGGCAAAGGTGAATTCTTCAGTAGCCTTTACTCCAGTCTTCAGTTTCACATGATCATTCTCATATGATTTGATGCTCAAAAAACATTTTTGATTATTATCAATGTTGAAAACAGTTGTGCTACTTAATATTTCTGTGTAAACTGTGATTTTTTTTTTAGGATAATTTTATAAATACATACCCAGCCGGCATTTCAACGTTGATTCACCGTTGAAACAACGTCAGGTACCATGGTTGGATCAACGATGAAAAACCTTTCGGATTTGCAAAAAATGTCAACGTTGATATTGTGACGTCTTTTCAACGTGGAAGTAACAACGTTGATTCACCGTTGAAATCGCGACTTTGTTTCACCCTCTTACCTTTCGGGTTATGGTCATCTGTCGACGTTGGATCAACGGTGAATAACCTTTCGGATTTGCAAAAATTTTCAACGTTGATATTATGACGTTGATTCACCGTTGAAATCGCGACTTAGTTTCACCGTCTTACTTACCTTTCAACAACGGTGAATACACCACTGTACATTCAATTACAACCAGTTTGCATTTAGATCAACACTGTACGTACATGTTAGTTAAAAATCAAATGACTAGCAGCAATGGTATCAACTTCAATAAACTAACACATGATCAATATTATAAAACAAGTTTTATTTTGGAAACATACACTGTAAATAAAAAATAAAAACTGTCAAAAACATTTTCCAAAAACAATACAAATACATTAATTCTGCTCACATGTTATTGTAGCCCAGTCTGTGATGAATACAAAGTAATCAGACTTTATTACACATTACCAGTCAGAAGTTTCTCACAGTAAAATTTTAAATGTTTTAAGTCTCTTCTGCTCACCAATCCAAGTACAGAAAATTTGAATAAAATATATTTGTACTATTTAAAATGTTTTTTTTATTTGAAGATATTTGAAAATGTAATTTAATCCTGTGATGTGAAAGCAGAATTTGTATCATTACTCAAGATCCAGTCACATTAAACTTCAGAAATCATTCTAATATTCTGATTTGCTGCTCAAAAAAATTATGTTGGAAACAGCTCAGTGGAATTCTTTCAGTTTGCTTTGATGAACTGAAAATGAAACAATTTATCTGATATAGAAATCTATTGTAATATTATAAATGTCTTTATTATCACTTTTGATCAATGTAAAGCATCCTTGCTAAATAAAAGTTTTGAAGTATGGTATATAATTTTACAAATGCTTTATTTCAAGTAAATGCTAATCTTTGGATCTTACTATTCATCAAAGAATCCTGAAAAAAATCTACTGCTTAAATATTGATTATAATAAATGTTTCTTGAACAGTATATTAGAATGATTTCTAAAAGATCATGTGACACTGATGACTGGAGCAACAGGAATAAATTACACTTTAAAATATTTTAAATAATATTAAATATCATTTTAAATAATACAAATATTATAAAGCAGAAGGAAATTTAATAAAAAAATAAATAAAAAAACCTTACTGTTCAAAAACTTTTGACTCGTAGTGTATTTTTTTTTCTGATACTGAAAAAAACACACAGATGTCAGGGTTTAAACTTCTCCAAATCCCTAGACCCCAGAAGGTTAAAGACTCAAAGTTTTTGTACAATAACATGCATATTTTGCGCTGCACAAGAGAAACCTTTTATGACTAAAACCACTTGATCTCTTATTTGGTGGTTAACTATAGTTCTGTGAAAACAGGTTTACAATTGTGTCTCATTATAAGAGATGTGTACATTTGTGCAGTGCAAATGGGTAAAAGACTTTGAGAATGGAACCTGCAACAAGAAACCATGTCGTGGTGAAGGGATCAAAAAGCAATCGCCTTAAAATTCTTTAGGCAGGAAATACCTTAAATGGAATGTATTTATTATTTTAAGCCAAAATGTTTCTTCAAATTCTGATAATAACAACAGCCTTGTGCATATAGCATGGTTGTGCTTCGGGTGATCCCTTCGGGAGTCCCAGCTCTGTGTCCTCTCTCATGCTGTCCCCTCCTCTCTCTCTCCCACTTGTGTGCCTTCTGTACTGTCCTGCATAAACAAAAACACCAAAAATAACATTTTATAAAATTGACATATTCAGATTAAAGTTTAAAACAACATGGTTTTAATCACAATTCAAACTAAACAGTGTACTTAGTGAAACAATTCAAATCATATTGAGTACATTTGTATTACATTAAATAAACTTATAACAAAAGATCAATGAATCTCTACCAGAACTGACAGTGCAAAGATGAACAATTCCTTACCAAACTGCCAATAAGCTGGATCCTTAATGATTCTACAAGGAGAAAGAATAAATGATTTATTGGAATTTTCTTAAAAAGTTGTTTTTCGTTTTAAACCATTCCTTTAAACAATCTTAATTCATTTAAATTATAAAGACATTCCGTTATATGATATTCAGAAAAGAAAGATAAAGTATGTCATTTTTAGGACTGTTATTATATGATTAAAATGTAAACACACCTGCAGTAATGCATGGCATTTATATAGAAAAATGTGAATCTCTAAAAGACAGACATTAACAAATACTAGCAACACACAACAACACCAGATATATCTACGACTAGAGTTGAGCCGGATACTCGGCTGAAACGAGTATCCGGCACGGATAAAGCACTTTTGCCGAGTACGAGTATCATACGAGTAATACGAGTCAATATCTGTGCTCGGATTGAATAAAAATTCTCATTGGGTAGTTTACTGTGTCTGCGTTCTGTGATAGACTAATCACAGCGTCCCTCCCCTACACACATACAGATTTAGGGGCCGTTCACATGTAGCGTCTTTTGCGTGCTCAAATTCGTTATTTTAAATGTAGACGCGCGGCTTGCGCGCGCATAATGGAAGCGAAACAAATCAACTTTTCAGAATGCAGCAAGCGCACCGAAGCTTGGAGCTAGAGCGCAGCTGATGGTTGCTTAGAAACGGCAGATGCTTCCGGAGTGCCTAGCGTTTTCCACACGTTTTTAGGCGCGACATGTGAACGGTCCCGCTCTGCTCACACACACACAGAACACTGAGAAGAGAAGAAAACGTCTCAGGTTACGTATGTAACCCTAGTTCCCTGAGAATAGGGAACGAGACACTGCGTCCTCTAGAGGGCGCTTTTGGGGAACGCTGCAGCGTGCCTCGAGTCTGAAGAATGCATAGAAAAACTACATGAAATGGCCGGCGCCAGCGTATGACGTCACCGCGGCGCGTCAGTCGCTGCCGTTGCGTCACTACCGGGCGACCATAACATAAAGAGGCGCCCGTGCAACACAATACATCTTCAAAGTCTGAAGCTTTATCGTCCGAAGCATGGCGAAGAAGCCTAGAGGACGCAGTGTCTCGTTCCCTATTCTCAGGGAACTAGGGTTACATACGTAACCTGAGACGTTCCCTTCCGAAGGGAACTCTCACTGCGTCCTCTAGAGGGCGCTTTTGGGGAACGGTATACCAACGCTGCCATGCTGAGGGGAGTGCATGCTAAGCCAGCGAGCACTAAGCAACAATTCTGAGAGGAATTTCCCCTACTAGGACGTGGTGACGGCTGTCAAAACGTTACCCCTCCCGGCCAGAGGCCTGACCTGTTACCCACTTACAGACTGGGTAGAACCCAGGGCACAGCTCAGGCTTGGAATTATAGTAATTCCTTCTGAGGGAAACGGCTAAGCTTCGATGGAAACTTAGACTTGTCAGAACCAGAAACTACCGCAACATAGGGCCTAGTTCCCTCAGGAACTGGCTCCCATAAGAGGGCAGAAACCTGTCCTGGGTCCGTTCAAAGGGCCACTAGTAGTGGCGCGCCCCAATAGTGGATGGTCAGCAGACATCAGCTAAGATATCAAAGGAGTCGAACCCAGGGAACCGGGGTTGTGAGCCGACTTCAATAGATGGGAACAAGGCAAAACGTGTGACCCATACCAAAAAGGATTTAAAAGAGGAACTCAAACTTGGTGGGAACCTACCAACACGTGGATTTTATAGAAGTGCCCCAGGTGTGTGTGCACTTACCACACTTGTGGTTTTAACTGGAAGACGCCCAGGCATAGCGTGGGACGCTTACCGACATGATCGGATTTAAGGAGAGTGTTTTCCCAGGGGGTTTCACTATCAGCTCCATGCCGTCTGAAGAGACAGAAAGGGGATGACCCTGATGGTGAGGGGATTGCCACACTAACCCTCCCCTGGACAGAAGCTCGCAAGCTATCTGTCAACAGAGATGAACATGGAGCTGAGACCATCCTGAAATAGTGGACGATAGTAGAGGACAAAAATCCTGACCCTGATCCACAGGGAGGATCGCTTCTCCAGAAGGGGGCACTGCTGTCTTTTAGGGAACCCTTAATGAAAAGGGGAAGCGTGCACAGCCCGGTCCACGCGACCTGTATGAAGGTCTGGCAATCTCACGAAGGTGGGTTGGCGCTCATAGAAGACCCTTCCCAGAAGGGGAGCTGCACAACCGAACAGGAGCGAATGCTCTCGCTGTTACCCTTCATAGAGGGGAGCATACATCCAGAATAAAGGCTGGAGAGTAGAAACCTGAAGCATGAAGGTCAAGCTCCTACCCTGGGAAACAGGGAGGAGAACTTGGCCACCAAGGAGTGGTGCTCTTATAAGTGAACCCTGGAAAGGGGGCACGCCAACATCCTTGTAGCAGGTCCATAACTCTCAAAGGTCTGTCCCTGGTATATTCCTACCCTCAGGAGGGAGGAAACATTTCGTCCTAGGAAGTTGCTCTGAAGGAAACCCTGAATTAGGGGAGCTCAGGTCCGTTCCAGCAATCCTGCGCACAGGGAGGAACGTGAGCTCTTAACCTTAACAAACCCATTCCTCAGAAGGGGGAGCACTCAGTCCTGGGAAGTTGCTCTGAAGGAAACCCTGGATTAGGGGAGCTCAGGTACGTTCCAGCAATCCTGCGCACAGGGAGGAACGTGAGCTCTTAACCTTAACAAACCCATTCCTCAGAAAGGGGAGCACTGTTTGCCTTGAAAGTTTCTGGGAATGAATAAGGGCAGCTTCCTAGTTCAGACACTTCGTAAACCTTTCCTCAGAAAGGGAAGTGGAACTAGGCCTGGGGAGCGAGAATCGATCCTAAAGTGACGGCTTTCTAAGGTGTTAAACACCGAAGGATGCTCAAACCCTCTGTAGGGGAGACATTCGTCAGCCTGGGTGTAGATCCTACATCAAGTGCTGCCTCAGCCCTCAGGCTTAGAATGAGGCGACTTGAAGAGAGTCACAAAGTGGCGCTCAGATTTACATTAAAAACCCTTTCCTCAGAAAGGGGAGCGCACACCAAATAGACCGAGAATCAGGACCCCAGCTGGAAAGCATGTCACCAGGTGGAGCTCAAATAAGAACCTTTTCCGCAGAAAAGGGAGCAACCAAACCTGCTCCGGGTTCGCAGCGAGCACTCCGGTCTGCTGGCACTCCTATTTAAGTGAACGCCTGTCTCAACAGGTGTAGACACTCAGTTTCCATGGAAACCGTATTTAGGAGAGGACACGAAGCGGATCCTCGCACGCAGGCCGTCTGCAACAGAGTTAAACATACTAGTGCAATCTTAACCATAAATATCTTAAGATGCTTACCTAGGGAGAAAGGAAAATTTCCTTTTGCTCGTTTAACCACTGAAGGGGGAAGCCTGATAGTGCTGGAACAAGTGTTGTGTAGACGGACACCACCATACAACCGTTTGAAGGGAGGGGTGCTCCGTCGAGATGTTTCCACCTTTTTCTGAGGAAAAAATACAACACGCAACCTAAACCCTGCAGGCAACACGCCTATCCAGCCATAGGGGGGCGTAACTAGGGAGTTATGCTCCTGTCTCAATAGGGCATAAGTCTACACTAGGCATGCAAAGGACAGCATAAACATACCAAGGGCAAACCCAAGAAAGACTTAGGGAGCTTACCTTGAAGAGGACAAGGTCCTATGTGTAATATATGCTGTAAGGGTTGGTTTACCGCACAGCCTGTGGAGTGGAGAGGGCAAAACACTGCCGTAACCTTAATCCATCGGATCAGAGGGGGGGCGTCTGCCGTAGACTCGTCGTATTTCTTCTGTGGAGAGAGGAAACATACACAGGCCTGAGACAGTATGAAGTTCCTTCAAAGTAAAAAACGGATCATACTCACCCATTTAAGAGCATCCTGCTTCATAGAAAGAGGCGGGATTCCCCTCAGAGACCGCCTGATTCCAGACCGTCAGTAAATTAGGGTTCTATACAGGTAGAACCACCAAAGAACATCATAGGTCCGGGGAGTGCAGGAAGCTTTAATGGAGACAGGGGAATTAATATGGCGACCCGACTGGACCGAGGGAAGGAGAGGTTTTATTAGGTATTACTCTGACCCCTGCGAGAATTTTGTCTCGCTTGGATGACTTCCCTTAAATCCTGTCTGCCACCTCTCGATCCGCGTCGCCTCCTAGACCTGCTCGCAGGGGGAGGAGGAGCGCGGGATGCAACACTAGCCTTCTGCACCTGCCTCTGTTCCTCAGAAGGAGGCGGCGCAGGACCCCTGTGGTGTTCGGGCTGAGACCTGGGCCTTCGAGGGATAAAGGACTTGAAGGCAGCTGAGCGCGTCTTCGCTTCTCTGAACTTTTCGACCACCGTCTCGACGGAGGCACCGAAAAGCTCAGATGGCGAAACCGGTGCGTCGAGAAGAAAGCCCTTCTCTTTCCTCCCGACATCAGCCAGGTTCAACCACAGATGTCTCTCCGTAGCCACCATAGCCCCCATGGCCCTGCCCATGTGGGTAGCGGCCTGCTTGGTGGCACGGAGAGCGAGATCCGTGGTGCGACGGAGCTCAGCCACCTGGTCAGGAGAAAGACCCTGACCGTTGTCCAGGTCTTTCAGCAGATCGGCTTGGTAGGCTTGGAGCACTGCCATGGTGTGCAGTGCACCCACCGCCTGACCTGCTGCTGCATACGCTCTGCCGTTCAGCCGGGATGTTAATTGCAGGGCCGGAGAAGGCAGAGAGGGAGTCTTGAGAGAGGAGGCCCGCCCTGTGGAGAGATAGCAGGCTAGCGTCTCTTCAACAGGGGGCATCTTCTCATAGCCGTGGTCACGCAATCCCTCGATATTAGCATAGCTCGCCATGGACGAACTATGAATGCGCGCCGAGTACGGCTTTTTCCAGCCCTTCTCGATCTCAGTATGAAGATCGGGAAGGAATGGGAGACTCACCGGAGCTGGGTGGTTATGGCCTGAAAGATACCGCTCGTCGAGGCGACCCCGCGGCGTTATCTTTCTAGCCCGCTTCCACGGCAGGTCGAGCCTGGCCGTGGCGCGGTCCATAACCTCTAGCAGCTCTTCGTATGCAGGGCAGGAAGGTAGAGAGGATTCAGCCTCAGCGTCTTCATCCATCTCTAGCACTTCCTGTTCTTCTTGGGTGGAACCCAAAAGAGCACTTGCTCCTGGATCTGACGACGTCAGCGATAACGCATCATCATCAACTAGGAGCCTGTCATCGTCTCCGACTGGCGAGAGAGAGAGACCCTTCTCAAGTTCGTCAGCCAGTTCCACTTGCGAGCCCCACGAGCTCAGTTTCCTCCGTGCCTCGGCAACGGCAGGACCCGAACCGCGAGGGGCAAGTGAACGCTCATCTTTCCTCAGAAAGAGAGACAGACGAGACCGGAGCTTCTTCATAGGGAAGCGCTCACAATGTACACACAATGCCCCCTCAAGGACATCGCGTGTGTGCTCTTCGCCCAAACAGAATACGCAAAGCTCATGTGTGTCATCAGGTGTCAAATAACGAGGACACGGATGAACACACCGCTTAAACGACTTGCTAGTGCTTGCCATGATAGTAGTTCAAAGAAAGGATTCTTACCGTTTCTTCCAATGCACATCCAAACCGAGAAAGCTGAAGACAGCGAAGATGTATTGTGTTGCACGGGCGCCTCTTTATGTTATGGTCGCCCGGTAGTGACGCAACGGCAGCGACTGACGCGCCGCGGTGACGTCATACGCTGGCGCCGGCCATTTCATGTAGTTTTTCTATGCATTCTTCAGACTCGAGGCACGCTGCAGCGTTCCCCAAAAGCGCCCTCTAGAGGACGCAGTGAGAGTTCCCTTCGGAAGGGAACAGCGCGCTCTCTCTCGTTCTCTCCCTCAGTCACTTAGGTTTGCGGGTTTTTTCCGTTAACGTTTAGGGTTTCTTCAGCTTCAGGTTTGTTTTTTACTTTGGTTTGTTTGTAGTACTTAGTACTTACTTAACCAGTAGAGTTTTGGTAAACGCGGGGTTTGTTCAGACGTGGTGCTTGGTAAAAGCGACTCGCGTCTCTGCCTGTCGGATAATTTTTTTTTTCTTTTTTAAACAGTCAATTGGCTCTGACCAGTTTTTTTTTTACTTCACTCACTGAGTGTCTGACACTTTCTTTTTTGTATTTCATAAAAAAATAAAAAAATAAAAAAAGGAAGTAGTGGTATTACAAATTAATTAGTTACACACACACACACTCTCTCCCTCTCTCTGCCGTTCATCTGAGTTTTTTTTTTTTTTAAACCTTCTGCTGGTTCGAAGTAGTGGTATAAAAAAAAAACTATATTACAAATGAATAAGCTACACACACACACACACACACACATACCTGGTGTGGAAAAAAAAAGAACCAAATAAATAAATAAATAAAAAATCACACTGCTCAAGGTTAAAAAAAGAAAGTTATGTTGAAATGAAAACTCTTGTCCATTACATTTTACTTCATAATTGCAACCGCATGTGTTGTATTCATTGTTGCAAAACTTGTTCTGTATATGGTTCGTTTGTTATAATGATCAAAACCACTGATCTGAAGCTCAATGCTGATGCTGTCATGTAAATAGTTTTCTAATCAGCAATAAATATAACAATTTCTGATCAACCCATATCAATTGCATGCTTAAAATAACATACCGGTTAAAGCCCCGCCCATTTCAAGACAACATGACCAACTTCCAGGTTAAATCCCACCCACTTCCGGGTTAGGCCCCGCCCACTCCGAGCACAGATACAGATACAGATAATTCAAATGGTTAACAGATACAGATACAGATACAGATAATGCTGTACTCGCTCATCCCTATCTACGACCAAATGAGCTAATATTGCTAGCGCGCTAAATGCGATTAGCATCTAACTTTTGCTGTCTGTGATAATAAAGCAGCACAAACACACATTCAAGTATTTAACTTCTGCAGTTTACATGTCCTTTACCAATTTGTAAACTCTTGTACTATTTTTTTAAAAGGTAACTTAATAATAAATACCTATTGTCTCACCTGATTTAGCCAGTGCTGTATGTTTTCAGAGACTCGCAGCTCACGTCTATTTCCTTTGTGTTCCGGTTTTTGTTCTCCGTTGAGATCTCACAATTCAAATACGCTCAAAATAAAAATATAACAGGAAAATATAAAATAATTCGTGACCAACTGAATAATTTCGGTGAGCAGCAGCTCACAACCTCACCAGAGAATGCGGTAACGGTCGAAATTTAAATTGCAAAGGCCCGCGCAGTTCCACCTGTCAGGTTCCTGAATGACAGCCAGATGAACCAATCATGATCAAAGCAGTAAGGTAAAACAACCAATAGGAATTGTTTCAGCATGTTGCTGCGAAATGTATTTAGTTTTATTGTTGGTGATTATATTTAACATATTTATATTTTAATAATATTGTCCATAATCATTTAAAAGGCAAACATTTCTTTGTATGCTGAAGACATATCTTATGTTGATTTATAAGTTAACCTTGTTAATTATTATTATTATTATTATTATTAATAATATTATAATTTAAACACTTGCTTTTGAAGGCACATATAACCGTTTAGCATTCAAAGTTTTAATAAAGTTGTTTTACCGTTGAAACAACAACCGACCTAATTTCAAACAAATTTCAACGTTGAATTTCGGTCATGTGTTGACTGATCTTCAACCATTTAGCATTCAACGTCACATCAACGTTGTTTCACCGTTGAAACAACAACTGACCTTATTTCAACCAAATTTCAACGTTGAAGGTCGGTCATGTGCCGGCTGGGTAGTTAAGGTTTAAAACCTTTTTTTTTTTTTACTTTTGTAACATTATAAATGTTTTTACTACCACTTCAGATCAGTTTAATGCATCCTTGCTATTAAGGTCTTCATAAAGAAAAAAAAAACTTAAGTGACTCCAACCTAGTGTACACAACTAAATTGGGCAACACAGCATATTAGAATGATTTTGAACACTTACAACTGGAGTATAGACGTTTTTCCTGAACACGGAAGTAAGTCCGACTCTTAACTGAAAGAATGCTTTGCATTTCCGGTCTGCATTGTTTCTAGTCAAATTAGGGTATATTCTGAGCTAATAAACTAATGTTAAACCTATTAAAATGTTTTTAAAAAGCGCATGGCTCCATAGCGCCATCACTTGGCAATGTCGCAATGACCATCATTTGTCAGTGCCTCACTTTAATGAGTGTGTAGATGACACGAAGCAGCGGACGTTAGCTACATTAAAAACAGATGGACGCTATTTGAATGGGTTCCTATGGAAACCGGAACAGAAAAGCATTCAATCTGACGTTAGAATTCGTAATGGCGGCCCTCATCGTTTACTCAGGAAAAAGGTCTATAGATGCTGAAAATTCAGCTTTGAATTTAAATGTAAACACACCTTGTAATAAACAATGCACAGATTGCAAAGAACTTACATTCTGATGATTACTTCATTTTCCTCACGGCTGCCTTCCTCAGTCATTCCTAGGCCTTCTCATTTTTCACCTTTCCCTTGAATCCACATAAAATATAAATAAAACTAATTAACCAATTAATTTTATAGACAGTTTGTATAAGTTTGTATAAAACTGCAAATCTTCCTTTTGAAATCTTAAGTCATTCTCCAGCTTCTAAAGGAAAGGCACAATCTGTGGCCATGTTCACAGAGAATTTGATCTTACTATTAGGTGACCTGGCAAGGAGATTTAGCTTAAAACTTATTCATGAAACTCTTAAGAGTCCACAATAACCAAAAAGAGGGATACATAATTTGCATTGACTTTTTTTCTTTGTTAAATTTCCATACTAAGCATGGGTTGGAGCTCTTAATACAAAGTGCACCAGATAGAAAAAATTAAGTTTAAAATGTACAGTACATACTTTCGTACACTAGGCCATGCCCCCAGACAGACGAAGGTCCAGCCCCCAAAGTCTCAAACAAATCCTGTGGGAAACACAGCAAAGTGATGTGGTTGTGTATGATTTAGAAATAGGGGAGTCTTACATTGGTCAAATTCAGGCCAACTCAAATATTTTTTAAACTGGTTTAAAAATGATCAGGAGCACAGGAGGTGCTCATGAAGGCAGTGGTTTACAATTGTGGTCCAGGTGACCCACAGCACTGCACATTTTGTATGTCTTTCTTGTTAAACCCACCTGCTTCAGATCATCAGCTCCTTAAGAAAGAGCTCCATTAACAAATCTGTCAGTAAAGAGAAATGTGCAAAATGTATAGTGCTGTGTGTACCCAGGTCCAGGTTTGAAAACCACTGTTGTAAGGTACCACGACATATGACAATCATACGAGCATCAACAATTTCAACAAAATGTCTCCTGACTGAGGAAAAAAACTAAATCATTCACAGGCTCTGGAATTAGACTATCAATTGATATCTATCTAGCTATGAGTAATTGAAATGATAAATCCAACCCTGTGGATTACCTGTCTCTCCTCCTGAGCATTTTGTTGTGTGGGTCCAGGAAGGATACCGCTGCACAACTCCTTCAACCATGAGAAAATGCAGTTCCAGCATGTCTTCACATCCAGGACAACAGAAGGGTCAGGGAGGCCTGAAATATAAATATTTAAGCCACTGAAATCAATTTAAATCTATAGTTGTGCCTGAGTGACACTGAAACAATGAGGTTTAGTTTTTTACAGAGGGGTTGCTTTTGAACACAGTCTTCATGATGGATGATCTCTTGATCCTGGATTCTTTCTGCCATACACTTAGAGATGGTTTGGATGATATGTGGTTGTGTCTAAAATACAAATAGCAGCACCATTAGTCCTGTTGCTTTATATATATATTTTTGGTACTGAACAAGTCAGGAACCAAATCAGTAAGTTACCTGTACTTGATACCCATCCCTAATCATAATCATGGTTGTCGTGTTGCTGCTGCCCAGACTCTCTCCACCTGTTATTAAAAAAAGTATGTTAGTTTTGAATAAAACATTGATAAAACAATGAACAATGAATAAAGCATTCAAACTACTATTTAAAAAATAGGCTCAATACA
The DNA here is from genome assembly GCF_049309525.1 of Garra rufa. NCBI lineage: Eukaryota > Metazoa > Chordata > Actinopteri > Cypriniformes > Cyprinidae > Garra > Garra rufa. Next base: position 15,174,585 of record NC_133378.1, read on the forward strand.
TTTAGTGCAATAATATGAAAAATGATCCAGAGACCAGCTTTGAGGACGTGCCCACGACATTTCTGGGACCTTAGCCAAAATCCTAAAACTACTACATAGTAACAATGAACATCATTTCTAATAAGCAACTCACTGAATGACTCAACTGGTTCACTGGCAGTAAGGACATAAAATAGTGAACCATTTGTTGGATACATATTTGTTAAAACTAAAGTATCAGATCTGTTTGTCAATGAAAAGTCACTAGCATAAAAATGATGCAAGTTATGTAACGTTACTGTATGTAAAAACCAATAACATGTAACGAGCAAATTACACCATTTACAGGCCTGTTAATCGTGAGGAAAGCAGGACATTATTAATCCCACATACACTGAATGTGATTTCGGCAGCCTCGGTCTAATTAAAAGTTTATATAACATCAGTGGTTTATATTTAAGTTTACAATAAGGCTAGGCTAGCATAATAATAATAATAATAGCACAGTAACATCTGTGTTTACTGTGGTACAGAGCTGAACGCGGTGTGCTTACTGTGTTTACTGTGGTAAAGAGACAAACGCGGTGTGTTTACTGTGGTACAGAGCTGAACGCGGTGTGTTTACTGTGTTTACTGTGGTACAGAGCTGAACGCGGTGTGTTTACTGTGTTTACTGTGGGACAGAGCTGAATGCGGTGTGTTTACTGTGTTTACGGTGGTACAGAGCTGAACGCTGTGTGTTTACTGTGTTTACTGTGGTAAAGAGACGAACGCGGTGTGTTTACTGTGTTTACTCGTGGTGCAACGGATCACAAAACTCACGGTTCGGATCACATCACGGATTTTGAGTCACGGATCGGATCATTTTTCGGATCAGCAAAAAACAAACAAAACAAAAAAAAGTTTGTTTTTTAATAATTTCTGAATGCTAACTAAGTACTTCTAATCCACAGCAAAAACTACTAGATGAACTAAGAAAGTCAGTAACAAAACAAGAACAATTACATAAATGACAAGTGTAGATGAATACAACAAAGTTACTAATAAAATCAGTAACACTAGTATTCAGGTGCAGAAATGTAATAATCAATTGTAAAATAACTAGTGCTTCTCACTGCAGGTATTTATAGGATGCTGTCTCTTTAAGCCCTAATGCACGTCCCTAATACTGGCACGCATCTTTCTCAGCTGTTTCAGTTCACTGAAGACATAAACGACTGTGTTTACCAGAATACAAAAACGGGTATTTAAACATAACTTTGCATGTATGTTAAGATAAGTTTTGAAGAGGAATCAATCTGTGAATCACGCAGTCTAAATCGCGCGTCTCTCTCTCTCTCTCTCTCTCTCTCTCTCTCTCTCTCTCTCTCTCTCGCTCTCTCTCTCTCTGTGCGCGTGCTCGCTTGTAAAAAAAAAAAAAACATACATAAAAAACAGCGCGCGTGTTCTCTTTTGCTGCAGCGGTTTAAACAGTTTTAATGGGTAAATTGGCAAGACAAAACGTGTGCAAATTATATATAACTTTTACTCTATGATGGTTAAACTTAACAGTTAATCCGCGAACCACATGCGTACCGAACCGTGGAGTCCGGTCCGTACGGATCACGAATCATCTACGATCCGTTGCACCCCTAGTGTTTACTGTGGGACAGAGCTGAACGCGGTGTGTTTACTGTGTTTACTGTGGGACAGAGCTGAACGCGGTGTGTTTACGGTGGTACAGAGCTGAACGCGGTGTGTTTACTGTGGTACAGAGCTGAACGCGGTGTGTTTACGGTGGTACAGAGCTGAACGCTGTGTGTTTACTGTGGTACAGAGCTGAACGCGGTGTGTTTACGGTGGTACAGAGCTGAACGCTGTGTGTTTACTATGGTAAAGAGACGAACGCGGTGTGTTTACTGTGTTTATTGTGGGACAGAGCTGAACGCGGTGTGTTTACTGTGGGACAGAGCTGAACGCGGTGTGTTTACTGTGGTACAGAGCTGAACGCGGTGTGTTTACGGTGGTACAGAGCTGAACGAGGTGTGTTTACTGTGGTACAGAGCTGAACGCGGTGTGTTTACGGTGGTACAGAGCTGAACGCTGTGTGTTTACTATGGTAAAGAGACGAACGCGGTGTGTTTACTGTGTTTACTGTGGGACAGAGCTGAATGCGGTGTGTTTACTGTGTTTACTGTGGGACAGAGCTGAACGCGGTGTGTTTACTGTGTTTACTATGGGACAGAGCTGAACGCGGTGTGTTTACTGTGTTTACTGTTGTACAGAGCTGAACGCTGTGTGTTTACTATGGTAAAGAGACGAACGCGGTGTGTTTACTGTGTTTACTGTGGGACAGAGCTGAACGCGGTGTGTTTACTGTGTTTACTGTGTTTACTGTGGGACAGAGCTGAACGTGGTGTGTTTACGGTGGTACAGAGCTGAACGCTGTGTGTTTACTATGGTAAAGAGACGAACGCGGTGTGTTTACTGTGGGACAGAGCTGAACGCGGTGTGTTTACTGTGGTACAGAGCTGAACACGGTGTGTTTACGGTGGTACAGAGCTGAACGCGGTGTGTTTACTGTGGTATAGAGCTGAACGCGGTGTGTTTACGGTGGTACAGAGCTGAACGCTGTGTGTTTACTATGGTAAAGAGACGAACGCGGTGTGTTTACTGTGTTTACTGTGGTAAAGAGACAAACGCGGTGTGTTTACTGTGGTACAGAGCTGAACGTGGTGTGTTTACTGTGGAAAAGAGACGAACGCGGTGTGTTTACTGTGTTTACTGTGGTAAAGAGACGAACGCGGTGTGTTTACTGTGTTTACTGTGGTACAGAGACAAACGCTGTGTGTTTACTGTGGTACAGAGCTGAACGCGGTGTGTTTACTGTGGAAAAGAGACGAACGCGGTGTGTTCACTGTGTTTACTGTGGTAAAGAGACAAACGCGGTGTGTTTACTGTGGTACAGAGCTGAACGCGGTGTGTTTACTATGGTAAAGAGACGAACGCGGTGTGTGTACTGTGTTTACTATGGGACAGAGCTGAACGCGGTGTGTTTACTGTGTTTACTGTGGGACAGAGCGGAACGCGGTGTGTTTACTGTGTTTACTGTGGTACAGAGCTGAACGCGGTGTGTTTACTATGGTAAAGAGACGAACGCGGTGTGTTTACTGTGTTTACTGTGGGACAGAGCTGAACGCGGTGGGACAGAGCTGAACGCGGTGTGTTTACTGTGTTTACTGTGGGACAGAGCTGAACGCGGTGTGTTTACTGTGTTTACTGTGGTACAGAGCTGAACGCGGTGTGTTTACGGTGGTACAGAGCTGAACGCTGTGTGTTTACTGTGTTTACTGTGGAAAAGAGACGAACGCGGTGTGTTTACTGTGTTTACTGTGGTAAAGAGACGAACGCGGTGTGTTTACTGTGGTACAGAGACAAACGCTGTGTGTTTACTGTGGTACAGAGCTGAACGCGGTGTGTTTACTGTGTTTACTGTGGTAAAGAGACAAACGCGGTGTGTTTACTGTGGTACAGAGCTGAACGCGGTGTGTTTACTGTGTTTACTGTGGTAAAGAGACGAACGCGGTGTGTTTACTGTGTTTACTGTGGTAAAGAGACAAACGCGGTGTGTTTACTGTGGTACAGAGCTGAACGCTGTTTGTTTACTGTGGTACAGAGCTGAACGCGGTGTGTTTACTGTGTTTACTGTGGGACAGAGCTGAATGCGGTGTGTTTACTGTGTTTACTGTGGTACAGAGCTGAACGCGGTGTGTTTACTGTGTTTACTGTGGGACAGAGCTGAACGCGGTGTGTTTACTGTGTTTACTGTGGGACAGAGCTGAACGCGGTGTGTTTACTGTGTTTACTGTGGTACAGAGCTGAACGCTGTGTGTTTACTATGGTAAAGAGACAAACGCGGTGTGTTTACTGTGGGACAGAGCTGAACGTGGTGTGTTTACTGTGTTTACTGTGGGACAGAGCTGAACTCGGTGTGTTTACGGTGGTACAGAGCTGAACGCTGTGTGTTTACTATGGTAAAGAGACGAACGCGGTGTGTTTGCTGTGTTTACTGTGGGACAGAGCTTAAACCGGTGTGTTTACTGTGTTTACTGTGGGACAGAGCTGAACGCGGTGTGTTTACTGTGTTTACTGTGGTACAGAGCTGAACGCGGTGTGTTTACGGTGGTACAGAGCTGAACGCTGTGTGTTTACTGTGTTTACTGTGGAAAAGAGACGAACGCGGTGTGTTTACTGTGTTTACTGTGGTACAGAGCTGAACGTGGTGTGTTTACTGTGGAAAAGAGACGAACGCGGTGTGTTTACTGTGGTAAAGAGACGAACGCGGTGTGTTTACTGTGGTACAGAGCTGAACGTGGTGTGTTTACTGTGGAAAAGAGACGAACGCGGTGTGTTTACTGTGTTTACTGTGGTAAAGAGACGAATGCGGTGTGTTTACTGTGGTACAGAGCTGAACGCGGTGTGTTTACTGTGTTTACTGTGGGACAGAGCTGAATGCGGTGTGTTTACTGTGTTTACTGTGGTACAGAGCTGAACGCGGTGTGTTTACTGTGTTTACTGTGGGACAGAGCTGAACGCGGTGTGTTTACTGTGTTTACTGTGGGACAGAGCTGAACGCGGTGTGTTTACTGTGTTTACTGTGGTACAGAGCTGAACGCTGTGTGTTTACTATGGTAAAGAGACGAACACGGTGTGTTTACTGTGGGACAGAGCTGAACGCGGTGTGTTTACTGTGTTTACTGTGGGACAGAGCTGAACGTGGTGTGTTTACTGTGTTTACTGTGGTACAGAGCTGAACGCTGTGTGTTTACTATGGTAAAGAGACAAACGCGGTGTGTTTACTGTGGGACAGAGCTGAACGTGGTGTGTTTACTGTGTTTACTGTGGGACAGAGCTGAACTCGGTGTGTTTACGGTGGTACAGAGCTGAACGCTGTGTGTTTACTATGGTAAAGAGACGAACGCGGTGTGTTTGCTGTGTTTACTGTGGGACAGAGCTGAACGCGGTGTGTTTACTGTGGTACAGAGCTGAACGCGGTGTGTTTACGGTGGTACAGAGCTGAACGCTGTGTGTTTACTGTGTTTACTGTGGAAAAGAGATGAACGCGGTGTGTTTACTGTGTTTACTGTGGTACAGAGCTGAACGTGGTGTGTTTACTGTGGAAAAGAGACGAACGCGGTGTGTTTACTGTGGAAAAGAGACGAACGCGGTGTGTTTACTGTGGTAAAGAGACGAACGCGGTGTGTTTACTGTGGTACAGAGCTGAACGTGGTGTGTTTACTGTGGAAAAGAGACGAACGCGGTGTGTTTACTGTGTTTACTGTGGTAAAGAGACGAATGCGGTGTGTTTACTGTGGTACAGAGCTGAACGTGGTGTGTTTACTGTGTTTACTGTGGTACAGAGCTGAACGCGGTGTGTTTACTGTGGTACAGAGCTGAACGTGGTGTGTTTACTGTGTTTATTGTGGTACAGAGCTGAACGTGGTGTGTTTACTGTGTTTACTGTGGTAAATACTATGGTAAAGAGACGAACGCGGTGTGTTTACTGTGTTTACTGTGGTACAGAGCTGAACGTGGTGTGTTTACTGTGGAAAAGAGACGAACGCGGTGTGTTTACTGTGGTAAAGAGACGAACGCGGTGTGTTTACTGTGGTACAGAGCTGAACGTGGTGTGTTTACTGTGGAAAAGAGACGAACGCGGTGTGTTTACTGTGTTTACTGTGGTAAAGAGACGAACGCGGTGTGTTTACTGTGGTACAGAGCTGAACGTGGTGTGTTTACTGTGGAAAAGAGACGAACGCGGTGTGTTTACTGTGTTTACTGTGGTAAAGAGACGAATGCGGTGTGTTTACTGTGGTACAGAGCTGAACGTGGTGTGTTTACTGTGGAAAAGAGATGAACGCGGTGTGTTTACTGTGGTAAAGAGACAAACGCGGTGTGTTTACTGTGTTTACTGTGGTACAGAGCTGAACGCTGTGTGTTTACTGTGGTACAGAGCTGAACGCTGTGTGTTTACTGTGGAAAAGAGACGAATGCGGTGTGTTTACTGTGTTTACTGTGGTAAAGAGACAAACGCGGTGTGTTTACTGTGGTACAGAGCTGAACGCGGTGTGTTTACTGTGGTACAGAGCTGAACGTGGTGTGTTTACTGTGTTTATTGTGGTACAGAGCTGAACGTGGTGTGTTTACTGTGTTTACTGTCGTACAGAGCTGAACGCGGTGTGTTTACTGTGGTACAGAGCTGAACGTGGTGTGTTTACTGTGGTACAGAGCTGAACGTGGTGTGTTTACTGTGTTTACTTTGGTACAGAGCTGAACGCGGTGTGTTTACTGTGGTACAAAGCTGAACGTGGTGTGTTTACTATGTTTACTGTGGTAAAGAGACAAACGCTGTGTGTTTACTGTGGTACAGAGCTGAACGCGGTGTGTTTACTGTGTTTACTGTGGTACAGAGCTGAACGCGGTGTGTTTACTGTGGTACAGAGCTGAACGCGGTGTGTTTACTGTGTTTACTGTGGAAAAGAGACGAACGCGGTGTGTTTACTGTGTTTACTGTGGGACAGAGCTGGGGTGTATTCCAGAAAGCAAGGTTAACTTACCATCAGATTAACCATGAACTCTGGGTTGATTAACCCCAAACTTGCTTACTCAGGGTATGTCGGTTCCAAAACACCTGTGAGGAGTTAGTTTAATCAACCTCCTAATGGTAACCCAGAGTTAATGCGCGCGCAAGGCGAGTACATAAAGACATTTTCAATGGATCGCCGATTTCAGGGATCACCATGGAAACCCAGGGAGGAAAAAAGCGAGCTACATACTTCGGTGAATCTGAGTTGGAGGTTTTAATGCTTGCTTATGAAGACAATAAGGCCATTATAACTAAAAAAAGCAATACTGCTGCATCAGCAAAAGAAAGAGAGTTGGCTTGGCAAAAAATAACGGACAGAGTAAATGCGTGAGTTTATAAAATTATAAATGGGCTATTTACCCCTTTTATTGTGACGCAAAAATTCTTTGTGGCATGTTGTAAAGAAGTATTGACTTTTTTGGCCTCCATACATTTGTTAATATTACATTAGTAATGCACATAGGCTAATTGGCTAGTAATATGTTGGCTTCTTGTTTTATCAGGTGTAATCCTTCTGGAGCAAGAAGAACTGTGAGCCAAGTCAAAATGAAACACAAAAACATTCTCCAGCAAGGTAATATTTTTAACACTTACTAAACTTGTTACTGACGCCATGTAATTTAGTACTTAATGTAATTTAGTTTTCTATGTAGCCAATAGAAAGAAGGCTGAGGCCCGTAAAACAGGTGGGGGTCCACCTCCACCTTCCCTCACCCCAGTGGAGGAGCTGGCACTGTCCCTTAATAAAGGGCGACCTGTGGTCGATGGGATTCCAGGGGGCAGTTCGTCAGACTCAGCTACCAACACAAGTGGCTTAGTGAAATGTAGGTGTATTATTAATACTTATGATTTATTGATGTTTTCACTGTTTTTGTCAGTGTTTTAAATAATGAAATCATCAACACTGTCACCATTTTAAAAAGGCATTTTGAATGCATTTTGCAGTCATTGATTCACTTGTGCGGTATGCTTGCTGCTTTGACTGCATATGCTGTATACTGTAATCTTATTACTACTAGTACTCTTAGATGTTCATAATGTCCTTCTTTATTAGTTGTATTTTTTTTAAGACTATACATTGAGTTTTGAATATGCATGATTACCTTATTGGTTTAATTATCTTGCAGTTGCTGATGGCCACATTGTATTATTGGATCCTCCTGCAACACCACACTCTGTCACAATTGTAAGTGATTATTGTCTTTAGGTTTCTGTTTGCTACACCAAGCATGCTTACCTATTTTCTCTGTAGGATGACGATGAAGAGACCACTTCTGCTGTGACAGAAACAGAAAATGTGGGGAGGCCCATAGAGGTATGATGCATAGAATGCATAACCCCTTTTTTACATAAGAGAATAACGCCTCGTTCAGACTGTCAGCCCAAATCCGATTTGTATGCAAATCCGAATGAAATCCGATCATATTTAGGTAGTCTGAACAGCAAAGAACTACATGAAATCTGATTTGGTCAAATCCGTTTCGAGCTTCATTCGTATGTGGTTTGGAATCCTATTCAAATCGGATTTCTGCTTTTTCACGTTTTCATGCCACATAAAACGTAAACACGTCAGACGTTTTTGTGGAAAACATAACAAAAGTCTTTGCAGAAACAAGCTTGTGTTGCGAACTGCAAATCAAGCGGGAAAAGACAATATACAGCTAGTATACGCACCTCTTTGAGTTTTGATACCAGCAGAGACGGCAGCACAGAATAAAGTCTCACAATCCAGCTTCCTGCATTTCTGCCGCTGCTTTAGAAGACGAAATATAATCCAGCGCGACGGCAACGTTGTCATATCGCAAGACAGCATCTATATTGCAAACTGTATTGCTGTTATTGTTTTTAGCGTTGGCATAATAACGCAACGGCATTACCATAGAAACCAACGCACATTCCGTAAAACGAAAGAACGCTTATGGACACACAAATCGGATTTGAACAGTTGCGATATGACTGTGTGGACAGTCAGTTATTCAAATCTGATTCCATCCAGATCTAGACAAAATCGGATTTGGGCTGACAGTCTGAACGAGGCTTAAATAAATTGTCATTTTACAGAATATGGCTGGAGATTTTAATACAGATGAGGGTCTATCTACCTACACACAGAATCTTAGCAGTGTAAGAAATGTTCTGCAGTTATCCTTCCTCATTTATATATTTGGTCTGTGTTTGTACTACAGACGTTATCAGTCATGTTTAATGATTCTGTCTTTCTAGTTGCCTGCCAAAGAGCTGTATAAGGTCCACCTTCAAAAGCAAATCAGAAAATGTGACATGGAGATGGACCTTATACAGCTTCAAATGGAGCAGAAAAGGCTTAACCAAAAAAAGGCCAGACTTGAAATTGAATTGCTGGAGCACCAGCTTAAGGTGAGAAACAGTATGTGAACATTAATCTGTCATTTGTTGTTTAATCTAATCTAAAGCAAAAAATACAAATGTCTTTTGTTACAGGAAATAAAGAAACAATGAACCACACTTGAATGTTAACTGGTTTTAATTAAAGTTGTTTTGGCAAATCATGTCTCGTACCACCCTGCCTTCTCTTTGGTCTACTGGGTTTACTGGGGGTTCCTCTTGGTCATCTTCATCAAGAGAAGGGGGGGCCCACTCACGTCTCAGTGTGGCAATGTTGTGAAGAACAACACAAGCAGCTGTAATGTCACATGCCCTTTCTGGGCAGACCCTGAGCCTGCGCAGGCACTGAAACCTTGCCTTCAGGATGCCTATGGTCATTTCCACCTTGACCCGTGTTCTACTGTGGGCCAGGTTGAATTGTGCCTGTGGTCCAGGCTCAGGTTCAGGGTAGGGTGTCATCATATAGGGCAGACAAGGGTACCCTCTGTCTCCCAGCAAGTAACCATTGAAGTGTCCTATAAAGGTAATTAAAGTGTATAATTGCCTAAAAAACCCATAAAGAATAACATTGTGTAAGGCAAAACATACCCTGTTGAAATTTGTGGCACAATGATGACTCCCTAAACATTCTGGAATCATGTACAGACCCTGGCCATTTGACTTCAACATTAGTGATGAGGTGGGTTGCATCACATATTACCTAGGTAGCGGGGACCAGTAATGAGGGTGATTTAATGGTTTAAACACCCAAACATTTAGCACCCAAAAAATGTATTGTTACCTGCACATTGATGCTATGGATTGACTTCCTATTAACATAGTCTCCTTCGTTGACTGAAGGAGCTTTAATGGGAATATGGGTTCCATCAATGCACCCAAGCACATTTGGGAACCCTGAAATTGAAAGTTATATAACATTTACAATTATTGTGACTGTATACAGTATGGATAGATTAAGTAGTGCTATGTAACTAAAATGGTCTGTCATAAAATATAATTGAACGGACAAACCCGCCACTCTGTAGAATTCCTCTTTAATGACCCTCACTGGTTTATGGCCAGGGAACTGCACAAAAGTGTGTAGGAGCCGTTTGAGTGCAATGCATACTGTACGAACAGCCCTACACACAGTTGCCTTTCCCACATGCTCTGCATCGCCTATTGTATACAAAAAACTCCCCGTCGCAAAAAAGCGAAGGGCAATGCACAAAATGTGCTCCGTGTTAAGCGCTGATCCCCGATGTGTCACGTTTGCTATATATGGTTTCAAAAGATTCGTTAAATAAATTAACGATTCTTTTGAAAAACGGTAACGCTCCCGCAAATATTCATTTGGATACGAAAACACATCGATACGTGGTCGTATCACCCTCTCACGGCGGAAAAGATTTCGTATTATCTGTGCTTCCACATCCACTGGATCGTCTTCAAAAGGGCACGCCATGCTCCGTCACCTCTCTGAAACAAACTAACCCTGCAACATAACCTGCTCCGGAGCAGGTTAAGTTCAGAGAGTGAGTTGCTATGGTTACTTACATCGTCCGAACATACCCTCCGTTTTTGGAACCGAAAGTTGAGGTTATCCGCTTTCTTACTCCTAAACTTACCCAGGTAAGTCACATAACCTGCTTTCTGGAATACACCCCTGAATGCGGTGTGTTTACTGTGTTTACTGTGGGACAGAGCTGAACGCGGTGTGTTTACTGTGTTTACTGTGGTACAGAGCTGAACGCTGTGTGTTTACTATGGTAAAGAGATGAACGCGGTGTGTTTACTGTGTTTACTTTGGGACAGAGCTGAACGCGGTGTGTTTACTGTGGGACAGAGCTGAACGCGGTGTGTTTACTGTGTTTACTGTGGTACAGAGCTGAACGCTGTGTGTTTACTATGGTAAAGAGACGAACGCGGTGTGTTTACTATGGTAAAGAGACGAACGCGGTGTGTTTACTGTTACTGTGGGACAGAGCTGAACGCGGTGTGTTTACTGTGTTTACTGTGGGACAGAGCTGAACGCGGTGTGTTTACGGTCGTACAGAGCTGAACGCTGTGTGTTTACTATGGTAAAGAGACGAACGCGGTGTATTTACTGTGTTTACTGTGGGACAGAGCTGAACGCGGTGTGTTTACTGTGTTTACTGTGGGACAGAGCTGAACGTGGTGTGTTTACTGTGGGACAGAGCTGAACTCGGTGTGTTTACTGTGGTACAGAGCTGAACGCGGTGTGTTTATTGTGGTACAGAGCTGATCGCGGTGTGTTTACGGTGGTACAGAGCTGAACGCTGTGTGTTTACTATGGTTTACTGTGGTAAAGAGACTAACGCGGTGTGTTTACTGTGTTTACTGTGGTACAGAGCTGAACGTGGTGTGTTTACTGTGGAAAAGAGACGAACGCGGTGTGTTTACTGTGGTAAAGAGACGAACGCGGTGTGTTTACTGTGTTTACTGTGGTACAGAGACAAACGCTGTGTGTTTACTGTGGTACAGAGCTGAACGCGGTGTGTTTACTGTGTTTACTGTGGTACAGAGCTGAACGTGGTGTGTTTACTGTGTTTACTGTGGTACAGAGCTGAACGCGGTGTGTTTACTGTGGTACAGAGCTGAACGTGGTGTGTTTACTGTGTTTACTGTGGTACAGAGCTGAACGCGGTGTGTTTACTGTGGAAAAGAGAAGAACGCGGTGTGTTTACTGTGTTTACTGTGGTAAAGAGACAAACGCGGTGTGTTTACTGTGTTACAGAGCTGAACGCGGTGTGTTTACTGTGTTTACTGTGGTACAGAGCTGAACGTGGTGTGTTTACAGTGTTTACCGTGGTACAGAGCTGAACGCTGTGTGTTTACTGTGTTACAGAACTGAACGTGGTGTGTTTACTGTGTTTACTGTGGTACAGAGCTGAACGTGGTGTGTTTACTGTGGAAAAGAGACGAACGCAGTGTGTTTACTGTGTTTACTGTGGTAAAGAGACGAACGCGGTGTGTTTACTTTGGTACAGAGCTGAACGTGGTGTGTTTACTGTGGAAAAGAGACGAACACGATGTTTACTGTGTTTACTGTGGTAAAGAGACGAACGCGGTGTGTTTACTGTGTTTACTGTGGTACAGAGCTGAACGCGGTGTGTTTACAGTGGTACAGAGCTGAACGCGGTGTGTTTATTGTGGTACAGAGCTGATCGCGGTGTGTTTACGGTGGTACAGAGCTGAACGCTGTGTGTTTACTATGGTTTACTGTGGTAAAGAGACTAACGCGGTGTGTTTACTGTGTTTACTGTGGTACAGAGCTGAACGTGGTGTGTTTACTGTGGAAAAGAGACGAACGCGGTGTGTTTACTGTGGTAAAGAGACGAACGCGGTGTGTTTACTGTGGAAAAGAGACGAACGCGGTGTGTTTACTGTGGTAAAGAGACGAACGCGGTGTGTTTACTGTGGTACAGAGACAAACGCTGTGTGTTTACTGTGGTACAGAGCTGAACGCGGTGTGTTTACTGTGTTTACTGTGGTACAGAGCTGAACGTGGTGTGTTTACTGTGTTTACTGTGGTACAGAGCTGAACGCGGTGTGTTTACTGTGGTACAGAGCTGAACGTGGTGTGTTTACTGTGGTACAGAGCTGAACGCGGTGTGTTTACTGTGGTAAAGAGACAAACGCGGTGTGTTTACTGTGGTACAGAGCTGAACGCGGTGTAGGGATGGTTCGGTACCAAAATTTGGACTTCGGTACGATACTAGGATCTAATACCTTGGTATCGATACTAAATCGATACCATAGGTAAAAAAAAAAAAAAAAAAAAACAAGAAAGGAAACAGGCAAATATAGATGAATTGAAAACAGTTTTATTAAACAGTGCTTGAAACTATGAACAACTGTGCAAAGAAATTGTTACAAAAAAAAAAACTAAAATTTTGATTTGAGAAGAAACAAAACTGAAGAGATCTTATTAAAATAATAAAATAAAATAATTCCTCTTAATATATTTTCACAAAGAAAATGTGAATGCAACCGGAATGCAACAACAACAACAACAAAAAAACTAGGTTTTAAATGAAATGAAATAAAATGGGTTCACATCTACATATTGTTGCAGTTTTTATTTTTTTGCTAGCTCCTTTGATAGCTGCAGATTTTTGGACAGGAAAACTAATGTGTCAACACTGTCACTTGAAAGTCTGGACCTTAGTGGGGTACAGATCAGTCCAGAGGTACTGAACACTCTCTCTGAGGCTGAGCTTGATGCTGGAATGCAAAGGTAATATTTGGCAAATCGTCACCTTAGAATTATAAGGTTCTATCTGCGTTCCGAGTGGTTTTGAGATATTGAGCTTCAAAGTTTTTGCATTCTATATAGCAAAAATGATATGGGGAACAAGTCTCTTTCCTACATGAGAATGACAGAGACCCTAAATGTATTCTAAATGTACAATATCAAAATCCTCTCAGATTTTTAAATGGGGATTTTGGGAACAGGTCAAATGCAGATAGAACCTTCTAATTCTAAAAAGTCGTTTTCTGCTTGGAATTATAAGGTTCTATCTTGCAAAACATTAATTAAAGCAACAATTTTCAAGAAATAAAAGTAGTTTACTTATAATTTGTTTTAAAACATAAATTACTGTTGTAACAATGTGTCAACATGTATGAGAATTTAATGCTTTAATGCTTTCTTTATCACGTTTATTTAATATTTTAGGACAAATATTTTTTTTCTTGTTTAAGTTAGGCATAAAAGGCAGTGCTGAATATTTTGTCAAGAGCAGATGTTAATTTTATAATTATAGTGGGTAATTAAAGACATTATTGCAGAAACAGTTAAAAAAAATCAGCTTCTCTAATCCATCTGACCAGGGGCCTCATGTATCAACGCTGCGTACGCACAAAAACTTTGCGTACGCCAGATTTCACGCTCACGTTTGGATTTACTAACGATGAAATTAACGTGAGAATGTGCGTTGATCCACGCCAACTCCATGTCTGGCGTACGTGTATTTTTTGTGCTTGTGTTTGTTTTATGTCCCTTGGCGACTCCTAGAGGCAATTATACGGTGGCCGAGAGAGGCCAACGCGCTGCAAACAAGAAAACACATGCAAACAGAAAAAAACGACAACAAATAAAGAAAACATCTTCATCAGTTTGACAACACAGGCGCTGCAAATCCTCGCAACGCAAACACAAATACGGAAACGCGCTGCAAATTCTCACAACACAACCAAACTCAGAAACGCGCTGCGAACACACGAGGGCGCTGCAAACTAACAAACGCGCTGCATATAACACGGTCCACAACGGAAATGTTTCAGGGGGACCTCAAAAAGTGACGAACTCATCTGGGACCTGATTATTTATATCACTATATTACCTGATTATTTATATCACTATCACCTTTAAGTGATACTATACTATCACTAAAAGGCGATAGTTCACCGATAACACCTCTGCTCTGACCAACAGCCACTGAAAAAATAATCAGGTCCCAGATGGGTTCGTCACTTTTTGAGGTCCCCCTGAAACATTTCCGTTGTGGTCCGTGCTATATGCAGCGCGTTCGTGTGTTCGCAGCGCCTCCGTGTGTTCGCAGCGCGTTTCTGAGTTTGGTTGTGTTGTGAGAATTTGCAGCGCGTTTCCGTATTTGTGTTTGCGTTGCGAGGATTTGCAGCGCCTGTGTTGTCAAACTGATGAAGATGTTTTCTTAATTTGTTGTCGTTTTTTCTGTTTGCATGTGTTTTCTTGTTTGCAGCGCGTTGGCCTCTGTCGGCCACCGTACAATTACTTTAAATTGCACACTACAAAGTATCGCACCAACACATGTGGAAAACATTGCTATTAATTTATAATTGATAAAATGGGTTAATTGAGACAATATTTTTCTACCAGTTATGTGATTTAGAACATATAAAAGCATTTGCAAATGTATACATCCCTTAGTCTATGGCAATGGCAGTGTTGGCCTTATTGGAGGACATTGTCAATGGCCAAATCCGAAGGGAACGCGTTTTTAGGGATCACGGTGATTTTCTGGCCCACGATGATGACTGGCTTATAAGCTGTTTCAGATTTCCAAGAGCTCCTCTTGGAGCTCTTTCCTGAGTTGGGTCCAAATTTGGAGACAGCGAGGAGCCACGCATTACCCGTTCCCTTACAGGTGCTGATAACGCTCGGTTTCCTGGCAAATGGTTCTTTCCCAAAAGAACTGGCAGACCGCTCTGGGTTAAGCCAGTCGTCTTTGAGCCGTGCAATGCCAGATGTATGGGACGGGAACATCCGCATGTCTAGCAGGTATATAAGATTTCCATACCATGCAGTTGACCAGCCAAACAAAGCGCAATTTGCAGCGATCCCCGGTTTTCCTAATGTAACCGCAAGCGATCGACTGCACGGACATTGCTATAAAGGCGCCATCTGAAGAACAATTTGGATACGTGAATCGGAAACAGCCAAGTTTTACTTTTTTTTATTTTATTGAGCGTAATTATTTATCAGGAGACCGCGGTTATCCATTAAAGACATGGCTGTTAACCCCCCTCAACAACCCACAAACTTAACTGACCAAGAGCGCAGATACAATGATGCCCATTCTCGCACTTGTAGCGGGCGATTGGGCAACTGAAATTCCGCTGGCACAGACCTTTTGAGGGGCATGTGCTGAAACTGAAAAAAGGGCACCCCCCAACCTCTCCACCACCAAAAAAAAAAAAAAAAAAAAAAACACACACACAATAATATTCTTATATTTAATATAAGAGGGATGTCCCTCTCAATGGCTATATAGGCTATATAATATGATGAAATGTTAATAAATTACATCATGTAATTTACAAGTATCAGCAAATTCAGCAGATAGCCATAAAATCAAAATAGAAATTTCTTATAATATATTTTACCTAGCTGACAAGGATCACTCGGTGGCTTTGTGTCAAACTAAATCACATTATGTCAACATCACACCGTGTGGTGATGCATTATATGAACCTTTATAGACATAGGCCTACTTTAAGACAACGTTGTACTTATTCAAACAACAATATATTTTACCATTACAAGACAAAGACGTTCATCTGCTTCCGCTCTATGACTGACTGATGCGCTGAAACGTAAGTCGCCGCTGTTCTCCTCTTACCTGCACCTTTACATCGGACCATTTCTTTTTTAATTTGTTCACAGTGCGATGTTCAGACCCCCATGCGTTAACCGCGTTAAACTCTCCCTCTCTATTTTTTCTATTTATTTTTTTTACAAGCTTGCAAATAACAGTTTTTCTCCGGTTTACCTCCGGTAGGAGCACCTTCAATTCACATTCTGTCAAGTTTATCTTGCTTGCTTTTTCGTTTGGTTTTGCCAAAGTGGAGTCATTACCATATTAATATTGGGGAGGAGGCAGGGAGGGGTTTTGCGCTCGTGCATGTGCGCTCAAATTCACGTTAATTCAGATGTACAAAGAGATTATGCGTGGAATTCCGCGTACGCAGTGTTTCGAACATCTGATTTTTTTACTGCGTACGCACATTTACAGCTTTGTACGTACGCAATGTTTTAGTATTAATTCAACGCAAGTCTTTGTACATGAGGCCCCTGGACTTTATTCCACAAAAAGCCATATTCAACCATATTTGCAAAACTATCGTTTTCAACATCTTTAATAACAACAGTTTGATCGCTATTGACCACATTCAACATCAAACGACAGTGACACTTATATTTCATTATGTACTTTACATTATGCAATTGCTCTGCAGTAAAGCCATTCAAGCCAGTTGCAGATACTATTATTTGTTTTATGCCGGTAATGTATATAATGCCGGTAGCGGTAATTATGAGTAAAAAAAATCACGCCATCATTACGTTTTAAACAGTGCCACTTTGAGGAATAAATGTGAATTGCACTCATTGATTCTACAGACGTGTAATTGTTGTTTTATGTTTAATCTTTCCTGCGGTTATGGAGCAGTCCGGTGACATGACAAAGAAAGTTGATCCTGATTGGTCCTCTTGTTTGCATTCGAAGTGCTGATTGGCTCACAGATAGAACCTTATAGAACCAAGTTATAGTTCGACTCTGCAGATAGAACCTTTTTCTTTTCTAAATAAAAAGTCCTAAAATGTACACAACTTAAAAAAAAAACATCACTGAATGTAAATAAGTTGTCACAGAATAAGAATATGTGAATAACTCAATTTTGACAAAAATGTCAGATAGAACCTTATAATTCTAAGGCGACGAAATGTTGAAAGAATGGGAAGACTTGATTCATGCCTTTTCCACCATGAAAGTGGGTTTTCTGTGGCACTGGTCTCTTCCATGGTCTTGTATGTGTGGAGTTCTTTATTTAGCCTGTCAGCTGGCATCTGTAGATATTCTGTCCCGGCTGGAAATTCATCCCTCTTGTCCACCTCTTTTTTTTTCTCAGATACAATTGTTGACAGGAGGCTACCCAAGTCTTTTTTTTGTTTTTTGCCACCTGTTTGTTCTTCCTGCTCTGTCTGGGTTGACTTCATTTGTTGACTGAGGTGACTGAGATCAGCTGTGGCAACCTTTTGCATAAGTACTTCAATCACCTCCTTCTCCTTAGTAACAAATGTATTCTTAAATCTAGGATCAAAGAAGGTTGCTGAATTAAGAAGAATTTGTATCTGTTCATTGCTGTATCTCATCTCCAGATCCTTCTTGATCTCTGTTTTCATCCTGCCGGATAGCAGAGAGTCTGTTTCACTGTCCTGAACATGTGACAGTATTTTCCACATCACTGGAATGACAGAAGAAAGTGTTGTCTCTTTTTCTCCACATAGAGCATCAGTGAATGTATTTAGTGGGCCCAGGACCTCACGCACTGTCTCCAGTGTGGTGATGTCTGTGTCAGTGGGCATTAAGCACCACTTATTCCTGTTTTCTGCTAAAGCAGCACAGACAGCTTGCTGCTGTTCACAGAAACGGTCCACCATGTCAAACGTAGAACCCCAGCGGGTAGGTTCGTCGTGGATCAGCTTGTGCTCTGGGAGGTGAAGGAGCTGTTGCTTTTCTTTTAAAAGCCTGGACATTTTGTTTGATCTAGAAAAGGCACATATAGTCTTTCTAAGCCTGGAGAGAAATGATGTCACACGGTCCAGGCTAGTAGCCTTGTTCACTGCCAGATGTAGGTTGTGACCGAAGCAAGGAACCCAGTGGTAAGACTTCTCCTTAAATGCTTTGATGTTTGATGATGCATTATCTGTTGTGATTCCACTCAGACGTGTCATATCGAGTTTCCATGTTTGAATTACTGTTTCTTCAAATACCTCTCTAATGTTCTCTCCTGTGTGATCTGAATGCATTGCTGCACATCCAAGACACCAGGACTGCATTTCCCAACAGTCACTAATGAAGTGAATTGTAACAGCCATATATGAGTCCACTGTTCGACTCGTCCAAAGGTCTGTTGTACAAGCAAAGTAAGGCTTGCTGGACAGCTGTGATTCAAGCACAGACATTGTTTCATTGTACAGAGTGGGAATCTCTGTCTCAGAAAAGTATTTTCTCCTTGGCATCTCATATCTTTTGTCAAGTTGTTCTACAAGGTTTCTAAAACCTGTTTTATCAACAACTGAAATGGGAATTTGGTCCATGCAAATAAACTCTGCAACAGCCCTGTTACGTCTTTTTGCTTCTTTGGAACTTCTTTCATATTTCCGTGTCACTGACAGTACCTCTGAAATAGTGGGCTGGCTTGAAGATGTTTTTTTTGTTCCTTTCTGTGGCTGTCAAAAGAATGAATAATTAAATAATTTACAAAAGAAACCTTATTGTCATTGTTATAAAAAAATCTCTCTCTTTGTCTCTCTCTCTACAGCAGTAATATGCTCTGCACCACTATTACTAATACTACTAGTGGTGCAACGGATCACAAAACTCACAGTTCGGATCATATCACGGATTTGGAGTCACGGATCGGATCATTTTTCGGATCAGCATAAAAACAAAAAACAATATATATATATATATATATATGTCACAAACACAGCCTCTGTGGCTCCCTCCGATCACCACCAGCGGGAGTTATCTCCCGAGTATTAGCTCCGTAAAGAACTACACTTCCCACAATCCCTGTACCTGGGACTGATCACCGCCAGGTGTTTCTCATTGGCTAAGGACTATTTATACCAGCACTTCCCACAGTTCCCCGCGAAGTCTTGTTATTGCCCCGGCTAACTTTTCTGAGCGTTTACTCTAGTATCCTGTCCCTATTGTTTTTGACCTGGACTGTTTCTCGTCTTATGACCCATTGCTGCCTGCCTGTTGACCTATTGCCTCGTTTCCTGGATTTATTCTTTGTATCTGCCTGCTGCCAGCCTCGATCTCCCTTCAGCTTACGGTTTGGAGTTTGCCTTTGCCTACGTTGTTGTATCCACTGTTGTTTCGACCCACGCCTGTTTGACTACGTTTTTGAAGCACTTATTAAAGCTGCACATGGATCCCAATCTGCCTGAGTCTGTGTTACAGAAGACTTCGCCAAACACTGATCCAGCGGCTCTCCATCAGCTCACCTCAGAGCTAAGCGCCCAGGCATCCGTATTGGCTGTACATCAACAGCAGCTCACTCGACTCACCTCTCTCACGGAAGAATTGGCAAAGACGCTTCAAGCCATCCGCCCGCTATTAGCTGAGAGCAATGTACCGCAGCCCAGCCAGCCGCCATTAGCCACCATTCCCACACCTCCGGTTGCCACAGCAAGCCCGCGTTTGGCGTTTCCGGACAAGTTTGACGGCTCGCCCACCAAATGTAAGGGTTTTTTGCTACAATGTACCATGTTTGTTAATCAACAACCGCTATTATATCCCACTGAAGACAGCCGCATCGCGTTTGTTTGCTCATTGCTCACCGGGAAGGCTTTGGATTGGGCGACTGCGGTGTGGAATGAGGATTATGCAACTTTTCCCTCCTTCACGGCCTTTCTACAACGCTTCAGGGAGGTTTTCGAACACCCGACTGGCGGTAAGGAGGTTGGTGAACAACTATTAGAGCTTCGTCAGGGGAAAAGCTCAGTCGCAGAATTTGCTCTAACCTTCCGCACGCTCGCGGCTCAGACTGGCTGGCAAGAGGCTCCGCTTAAACTGCTGTTTCGCAAGGGGTTGAGTATCGATCTACAGTCCGAACTTGCATGTCGAGATGATGACAAAACGCTTGACCAATTCATCGATCTGGCCATTCGGGTGGATAATGTGGTGAGAGCTCGTCGTCCAGCTCGTCAATCCAGTCCCTCCGTCTCTCAGTTCCCCGAGGCCGAACCCATGCAGATTGGCGTTACACATCTCAGCGTAGAGGAAAAGGAGAGACGCATGCAGCATAACTTATGTCTTTACTGCGGCTTACCTGGCCATATGAGATCCAACTGCCCCACTCGACCTTCTCGCAAGTCCACTATGGTGAGTAAATCCGTCACTCACTCTATGTGTTTGGAAATACCAGTTGTATGCGAAAGCAGAGAAGTGTGAGTTTCATCAGTCCACTATCTCATTTCTGGGGTACGTCATCAGTGCAGGCGGGGTGGCAATGGATGACAAGAAGATTCAGGCAGTGCTAAACTGGCCCCAACCCAGAACACTCAAAGAATTGCAACGCTTTCTGGGTTTTGCCAACTTCTACCGAAGATTCATTCGAAATTTCAGTTCAGTTGCAGCTCCATTGACTTCTATGACAAAGAGAGGACAACAACACTTATCCTGGACTCCTGAAGCCGTCAAAGCCTTCCACAATCTTAAGGAGAGGTTCACCTCAGCCCCTATCCTGCATCACCCTGATCCGGATCGTGAATTCATTGTGGAGGTGGATGCCTCCAACACGGGCATCGGTGCTATCCTCTCCCAGCGTCACGGTGAGCCGCCAAAATTATTCCCATGTGCCTTCTATTCCCGTAAACTCAGTCCGGCCGAACAAAACTATGACGTAGGAAACCGAGAACTTCTGGCTATGAAGGCAGCTTTTGAGGAATGGCGTCACTGGCTTGAGGGTTCCAAATTCCCGTTCACTGTGCTCACTGATCATCGAAATCTCGAGTATCTCAGATCTGCCAAGAGACTCAATTACAGACAGGCCAGGTGGGCTTTATTCTTTACCCGCTTTACCTTCACTGTCACCTATCGACCAGGCTCACGCAACGTTAAAGCTGACGCTCTGTCTCGTCTACACGAACCACCGGCAGCTCCAACCACCAACGAACCCATAATTCCTTCATCCATTATTCTCGCACCTGTTCAATGGGATATCATGACAGAGATCACCGAATCGCAGGCCACCGAACCACCACCCGCAGAATGTCCTCCAGATCGCACTTATGTTCCACAGGCCTTACGTCAACGTGTTCTCCAGCAGGTGCACACCTCCCTCAGCTCCGGTCATCCAGGTATTGCCGCAACTGTACAACTGCTGACCAATCGCTTCTGGTGGCCATCCTTACAGACCGACACAGTCCAATACATCCGCAACTGCCACATTTGCAACATGACCAAACCCTCTCATCAGTTACCAGCCGGCCTTCTCCATCCCCTGCCTATCCCACAACGACCATGGTCCCATATCGCACTGGACTTCATTACGGACCTGCCCGTCTCCAGGGGTTACACAACCATCCTCACGGTCGTAGATCGGTTCTCCAAATCCTGTCGCCTGATCCCTCTACCTAAGCTACCTTCCGCTCTGGAAACTGCCGAAACCCTCTGTGAACTGGTCTTCAGGTTCTATGGTCTCCCAGAAGACATTGTATCTGACCGGGGTCCCCAATTCACCTCTCGCGTCTGGTCTGCTTTCTGTAAAATGCTCAACATTAACGTCAGTCTCACATCAGGATATCACCCGCAGGCCAACGGCCAGACAGAACGCCTGAACCAAGAACTGATCCGTTTCCTCCGTTCCTATTGCCATCGCAACCAAACTGATTGGAGTCACTACCTGATGTGGGCAGAGTACGCACAGAACTCCCTTCTAAAGCCCGCCACCAACCTCACACCATTCCAATGCGTGCTGGGATACCAACCACCTCTTTTCCCCTGGTCCGGCGAGCCCTCCAACTTACCCACTGTTAATGCTTGGATCCAGCGGTGTGAAGCAACCTGGAACGAGGCTCATGTCCATCTACAGAGAGCGGTTCGTCGGACTAAGGAACAAGCTGACCGCCGCCGACGTCCCAACCCAGCCTATCAACCCTGCCAATGGGTTTGGTTATCCACCCGTGATCTTCGCCTCAGACAACCCTGCAAGAAGCTAAACCCCAGGTTCGTAGGTCCCTTTCAAATCAATAAACAAATCACACCAGTTTCATTCCGTCTGTCTTTGCCTCCCGAATATCGTATCTCACCCACCTTTCATGTTTCTTTGCTCAAGCCGGCTGGTGGACCGAGAGGAGCGGAGATCCAAGAGGAGGCTGGTGACCAGAGGGCTCCCCCCATCATCATTGACGGCGAGGAGGTCTATCGTGTCAAGGAGATCCTGGACTCTCGTCGCCGGGGAAGAATGCTGCAATACCTCGTGGACTGGGAGGGGTACGGTCCTGAGGAACGTTCCTGGGTCGACGCGGTCGACATTCTGGACCCCTCACTCACCACGGACTTCCATAATGCTCATCCGGATCGACCGGCCCCAAGGTCTCGAGGTAGACCCCGGCGACGGTTACCTCCTCGTGTCAGGAGCCACTCGCAGGGGGGGGGCTCTGTCACAAACACAGCCTCTGTGGCTCCCTCCGATCACCACCAGCGGGAGTTATCTCCCGAGTATTAGCTCCGTAAAGAACTACACTTCCCACAATCCCTGTACCTGGGACTGATCACCGCCAGGTGTTTCTCATTGGCTAAGGACTATTTATACCAGCACTTCCCACAGTTCCCCGCGAAGTCTTGTTATTGCCCCGGCTAACTTTTCTGAGCGTTTACTCTAGTATCCTGTCCCTATTGTTTTTGACCTGGACTGTTTCTCGTCTTATGACCCATTGCTGCCTGCCTGTTGACCTATTGCCTCGTTTCCTGGATTTATTCTTTGTATCTGCCTGCTGCCAGCCTCGATCTCCCTTCAGCTTACGGTTTGGAGTTTGCCTTTGCCTACGTTGTTGTATCCACTGTTGTTTCGACCCACGCCTGTTTGACTACGTTTTTGAAGCACTTATTAAAGCTGCACATGGATCCCAATCTGCCTGAGTCTGTGTTACAATATATATATATATATATTAGGGCTGTCCCCGACTATGAATTTTCATAGTCGAATCAGAATTTTCGAATCTTTCTATAGTCGACCGATAGTCGAATCATCTAGGCTTATGTGCGTGTGTGAATGGGTTGGGAGGGGCACGACACTATAGTCAGCAGGAGGGTAAAACTATTTTTATTTTATTTTATAAGCGACCAAAACTGCCTGCCAACTGACAGACAAACTTATTTAGGTTTAAATAAAAACACAGAACGCGTCTTTTAGTTCTAAAAGCGCGAGGCGCACAGCACTGCCTTTTTTGGTGACTTTTAATGAAAGAGCAGTGTGCTGCGGTTTTTTTATGTTGCTAAGCAACGACCAAAACAGCTGTCCTGTCAGTCAATTCAAAGGATTATAGCGCGAGAGCTCTAAAATCTTAGTTTTTTGCTGTTAAGTAAACTGTCATATTAGCAGAAACCCTAAATAATACAGCTCCGGGTTACCCACGATAGACACCAAAGGTTTCTCCTCCATTTCTTGGAGTCTCTGGACTTTTTAAGCAACGGTAAACTTTCGCCATCACAACAGAAGGCCCGCCTCTCCATTCATTCGATTGGACAATGGAAAAGAACGCGAATGACGTTGGGCGTTTTTTCCGCTCAGAGTTGATTTTTTTTTTCAATTTCAGGCGCTCAGAGCGCTCCTGCAAAACGCGAGGCGCAGCAGGCGGCGAAAACGCGAGGCGCCGGGGGCGCATAAACAGCGTGCAGAACGCTCACTGCCAACAGAAAACCATTCAAAAGAGGCGCCTCCAACTGCAAAAACGCGTTCGGTGTGATCGCCGCCTAATCCCTGCCGTCAAGATGGTCCTCATCTCGTCATGCATCAGGGAAAGTGAAAATTAAATTAGTCACAGGGGTGGTTGGATTTATTCACAAACACGTTAAACATATTTATTGAACGCTTCTTTCTTTTCACTTTTGTTTTTACTGCATTATCATAATCAAAGGCTGTATATAACTTAATATAACCGTACAAAACCAGTAGTTCTGTGTGCAATTAGACATTGAGCACCCCCATATTGGCAAAATGGTATGATGCTCGTTTCACCCGCGAAGATTCGACTGTGAGATCGGTGGTCGAATCAGGCTCCGCATATCGATGCATCGAATCTTCGACTATTCGGGGACAGCCCTAATATATATTATTATTTATTTTATTTTTTTTTATAATTACTGAATGCTAACTTTAAGTATTTCTAATCCACAGCAAAAACTACTAGCTGAACTAATACAGTCAATTACAAAAATGACAAGTGTAGATGAATACAACATAAAGTTACTAATAAAATCAATAACACTAGTATTCAGGTGCAGAAATGTAATATTTAATTGTAAAATAACTATTGCTTCTCACTGCAGGTATTTATAGGACGCTGTCTCTTTAAGGCCTAATGCACGTCTCTAATACTGGCACGCATCGTTCTCAGCTGTTTTGGTTCACCGAAGACATAACCGACTGTGTTTACCAGAATACCAAAACGGGTATTAAACATAACTTTGTATGTATGTTAAGAGAAGTTTTAAAGTAGCCTGGCAAGCCAGACCCACATAAATGTAGGGTCTGGGCACTCTCCATAGACAGGGCTCAACCGGAGGGGTGGGATAAACGGTTGTCTTTCAAACTCCTCTCCACGCAATAGGATAGCGCTACAACCAATCAGAGACTTAGTCGGTCAGGTGACGTAGTCAGAGCGACGGAGATTTTTAACGAAAATCAGTGCACTGTGCAGTCTGTCAGCCAAATAATAGACATAGATGGGCACTAAACCTTTAAAAGTAAACAAAAACATGCACAGACAAATCCAAATTACACCCTGCTCTGATGTAGTATACGCAAACACCGGAAGGGGAAATCTGTGAAAAAGTCCAGGATGAGTTTGCGTAAGCAAACGTAATCTTTTAGCTTTAAATGGGTTTGAACAACCAGGATAAGCGCAAGTAATTACCATTTTGAATAGCCGCTATATCCACAATCTCTGTGCACTGAGTGAACAATGAGTGTCGTATACACGCCACAGATCGCTTCCGGTGTTTGCGTATTCTACACCACAGCGCGTTCACATGTAACGAGCTCCTGCTCAGGACAGATGGACGTGGCTGTGTATCCAAAGTAAAAAATTATATAAATACTGTTCAGTTTTCCACGCGTAATTCACAGAACCAGGAATTCATGTCTGACGGAACTTATGGTCGCAGGTCAGGCGTCATCATGTTAAGCCCGCCCACCGACTCGTGATTGGCCCGGTACATCTTGGATTTTTCGGAATTTTAAGTGAATTGAGAGTAACTAGACTGACCTTGGAAGCAAATGTAATTTGCTGCCGCTAGGGGCGCGTCTAGATTCTAGGCTAGTTTTAAAGAGGAATCAATCTGTGAATCACGCAGTCTGAATCGCGCATCTCTCTCTGTCTCTCTCTCTGTGCGCGTGCTCGCTTCAGGTATGTGCGGCAGCGGTAAAATAAATAAATAAAAAAGAAGAACGAAAGAAACAACGTGTTTTCTTTTGCTGCAGCAGTTTAAGTATTTTAAATGGGTAAATTGGCAAGACAAAACATATGCAAATTATACACTTTTACTCTATGATGGTTCAATTTAACAGTTAATCCGCGAACCACATGCATACTGAACCGTGGGGTCGGTCCGTACGGATCACGGATCATCTGCGATCCGTTGCACCCCTAAATACTACTAAAAATAATACTTATTTCTTTAAAATAAAAGTCTAAATTAAATCAGTTGACACTCACCTGTTGTTCTCTGAGCTTCTTGAACAAATCAGGATGGGCAAGTGACAAATGCTTGCTAAGATTTGATGTGTTGCCTCCTTTGGCAGCACATGATTTATAGCAGCGTTTGCATACTGGTGCATTGAGGTCTGTGGGTTCACCCTTTTCATCACCTTTGTAAGCAAAGTAATGCCATATTTCACTTCTACCACTCTCGTTATTTATTAATTTCCGACGTTTAGAGCGCGTTTCATCATCTGTCTGACTCTGATCCATCGCCGTTTGTCTTACCACGCTTGCCGCTTTCACGCCAGTTTGCGCAACACTGCCGCATAGTGGTGAAAATCGGAACAGCGGATGAAATACCGAACTGAGCAAACTTTTGATATTGTACCGTTTGAAAAATAATAAATACCGGTATTTTCACAATACCGGTATACCGCGCATCCCTAACGCGGTGTGTTTACTGTGTTTACTGTGGTACAAAGCTAAACGTGGTGTGTTTACAGTGTTTACCGTGGTACAGAGCTGAACGCTGTGTGTTTACTGTGGTACAGAGCTGAACGCGGTGTGTTTACTGTGTTTACTGTGGTACAGAGCTGAACGCTGTGTGTTTACTGTGGTACAGAGCTGAACGCTGTGTGTTTACTGTGGTACAGAGCTGAACGTGGTGTGTTTACTGTGTTTACTGTGGTACAGAGCTGAACGTGGTGTGTTTACTGTGGAAAAGAGACGAACGCAGTGTGTTTACTGTGTTTACTGTGGTAAAGAGACGAACGCGGTGTGTTTACTGTGGTACAGAGCTGAACGTGGTGTGTTTACTGTGGAAAAGAGATGAACGCGATGTTTACTGTGTTTACTGTGGTAAAGAGACGAACGCGGTGTGTTTACTGTGTTTACTGTGGTACAGAGCTGAACGCTGTGTGTTTACTGTGGTACAGAGCTGAACGCGGTGTGTTTACTGTGGAAAAGAGACAAACGCGGTGTGTTTACTGTGTTTACTGTGGTAAAGAGACAAACGCGGTGTGTTTACTGTGGTACAGAGCTGAACGCGGTGTGTTTACTGTGGTACAGAGCTGAACGTGGTGTGTTTACTGTGTTTATTGTGGTACAGAGCTGAACGCGGTGTGTTTACTGTGGTACAGAGCTGAACGTGGTTTGTTTACTGTGTTTACTGTGGTACAGAGCTGAACGCGGTGTGTTTACTGTGGTACAGAGCTGAACGCGGTGTGTTTACTGTGGTACAGAGCTGAACGTGGTGTGTTTACTGTGTTTATTGTGGTACAGAGCTGAACACGGTGTGTTTACTGTGGTACAGAGCTGAACGTGGTGTGTTTACTGTGTTTACTGTGGTACAGAGCTGAACGCGGTGTGTTTACTGTGGTACAGAGCTGAACGCGGTGTGTTTACTGTGGTACAGAGCTGAACGCGGTGTGTTTACTGTTTACTGTGGTACAGAGCTGAACGCGGTGTGTTTACTGTGGTACAGAGCTGAACGCGGTGTGTTTACTGTGGTACAGAGCTGAACGTGGTGTGTTTACTGTGTTTATTGTGGTACAGAGCTGAACGCGGTGTGTTTATTGTGGTACAGAGCTGAATGTGGTGTGTTTACTGTGGTACAGAGCTGAACCCGGTGTGTTTACTGTGGTACAGACCTGAACGCGGTGTGTTTACTGTGGTACAGAGCTGAACGTGGTGTGTTTACTGTGTTTATTGTGGTACAGAGCTGAACGCGGTGTGTTTACTGTGGTACAGAGCTGAACGTGGTTTGTTTACTGTGTTTACTGTGGTACAGAGCTGAACGCGGTGTGTTTACTGTGGTACAGAGCTGAACGCGGTGTGTTTACTGTGTTTATTGTGGTACAGAGCTGAACACGGTGTGTTTACTGTGGTACAGAGCTGAACGTGGTGTGTTTACTGTGTTTATTGTGGTACAGAGCTGAACACGGTGTGTTTACTGTGGTACAGAGCTGAACGTGGTGTGTTTACTGTGTTTACTGTGGTACAGAGCTGAACGCGGTGTGTTTACTGTGGTACAGAGCTGAACGCGGTGTGTTTACTGTGGTACAGAGCTGAACGTGGTGTGTTTACTGTATTTACTGTGGTACAGAGCTGAACGCGGTGTGTTTACTGTGTTTACTGTGTTTACTGTGGTACAGAGCTGAACGCGGTGTGTTTACTGTGGTACAGAGCTGAACGTGGTGTGTTTACTGTGGTACAGAGCTGAACGCGGTGTGTTTACTGTGGAAAAGAGACGAACGCGGTGTGTTTACTGTGGTACAGAGTAGAGGTCGACCGATATTGGTTTTTATCGATACTGATAGCTAGGCTGGACCACACTGGCCGATACCGATTAATTAACCGATAGTTTTTGAAAATAGATACTGAACGGCAACTAAAATACTGCTCTGCTAGTTTTAAAAAAGTAATAAACCATACTTTGTAAATTAATAAAAATATTAATTTTAATTATATATTGATCATTGAACTTATTTCATAGTTCATTAATGTTAACAAAATAACACCCTAACAAGGAACAACACTTCTATTCTACAGCTTTCATCAATCTTAGTTGATGTTACAAATGGGCTCATTGTAAAGTGTTATTTCATATTAACAGTAGGGGTGGGAATCTTTACATTTTAACAATATGTAAAATTGCAGTTTCTATGCTTTTTGTTTATATTTGGAATCTCTGTATGTTAGTACTGCCTTATTAAAATTAAGATTCAATTTAATTACGATTTTCAATAACAACTAAAAATAACCATGCATCACATTCTCAGTTTTCAATATTACTGCACATGGCTACATTTTCATATACATTTTATATAATTTATTTTGAGCAAAATTTACTTTATTTTTTTATTATATAAGCAGGCTACTTTTAAACCAATTACTTATTTAAAATAAGTGTTCTTTAAGTATCCAAAAGTTAACAGACAATAGTTATTTTTTCCTTTCGTTTGATTATTACTGATGAGATCATTGACAGTGGCTGCTTTAACAGGCTGCATTCAAATGAATGCACAGATCTATTTCGATATATCAGATGCCCTGCTCTGAAAACATAACTGACTGTGTGTACATCAGTTTCGTATAAAAGTATTCGAAATGGCAAGTGCATTTAACCGCATCTGCAATCGAGCTTTTTAGGACGAACAAACACAAATTGCAAGTGAAAGTCTGTCAGTGCGCGAGTTTTGTGCATCTAATATACTGCATTACAAACGGCAGAAATGAAGGCACATGTAAAGTAAAAAAACTGCGGGTGGAAGCACGCACTGTCAAGCAATGCACACGAGTCTCACAGTGCAAATTCTGTGCAATGAAGCCAGCCGCGTTTCAGACGCTCACGCGTGCCATATGCGGGGAAAAACACAAGCTCCTTGAAGAGAGGGTTGCGATGCAGCGCTGCGTTGCGCGGACAACTCGCAGGTATCTAACACACACAGGATGCGTCGTGTAGTTCAAGCAGAAATCTAAAACAGTTTATTTAATCACCAACTGGGCAAATGTTTACTTCAAGAATGATCAAAAAAGCGGCAAAGATCAAACAACAACAGATCAAATGGAAAGAGAAAGTACGATCTATATTGCTGTAGTCATTTAAGAAAATGTGTTATCTGTTTTACATTTATGTTTAAATATTATTTGTTTGTGTTTTGTTTCAGTATAATCTGTTAATTACGAAAGAAGTGTGTGTAATTTGTAAATGTCATAAAGGACGTGGTATGAATTGGACGGCAATACGCCGGGAGAATTGGGGTCAGACACAATTGTTGACCACTTCCACCTTTTTATTTGTGGAAAATCCCTTTTTAAACGAATTTCGTTTTGTATAATTTTTATCTTAATTTTGAATACATATTTTTGTTGATCAGTTATTAAAATCAAGTAAGAACAAGGAAAATTGCATTGTGAAATAAAGTGCGTAACAAGATGCAAACCTACCATGCTTCCGCGGCCTGAAGAAAAGGCTAAAACATAAATTATAGCTCTATATGAAGCATACAGACTTTATTAGAGCTACAGAAATACGAATTTATCACTTAAATGCACAATCTTCCAGCAGGGTCAAGCCTTTATAAACATTAACAACAATTTGGGACAGATATGTAATGTAAAACTGTGAATGGCGCGCTGTGGCGCAGCAGGATTCTGTAGGCTGAATTCTCACATCAAGTCTTTAAATCTGCAATTTTGCTGGCTACAAATATGACCAAATGGATATAAATCAATGCAAATATATGGTAACAATCCTGACATTTAACATTGGTGTCTGACTTAACCTCTCATACTCTATGACAGCAGAGCGGAGTGTGAGCCTCTTCAGCAAAGAACGCAATCCGGAAAAACTATCGGCATGGATTTTTGCAGATAACCGATAGTTCAGCCAATCAACTATCGGTGCCGATTAATCGGCAAAACCGATACATCGGTCGACCTCTAGTACAGAGCTGAACGCCGTGTGTTTACTGTGGTACAGAGCTGAACGCGGTGTGTTTACTGTGTTTACTGTGGTACAGAGCTGAACGCGGTGTGTTTACTGTGTTTACTGTGGTACAGAGCTGAACCCGGTGTGTTTACTGTGGAAAAGAGACGAATGCGGTGTGTTTACTGTGTTTACTGTGGAAAAGAGACAAACGCGGTGTGTTTACTGTGTTTACTGTGGTAAAGAGACAAACGCGGTGTGTTTACGGTGCTTACTGTGATAAAGAGACGAGCGCGGTGTTTTTACTGTTTACTGTGGTAAAGAGACGAACGCAGTGTGTTTACTGAGGCATAGCTGATTGAACAAGAGCAAAAAAGTGATCGGTTAACATAACTTACTCCGTCCTTATATTGAAATACATACATGTGAGTGTTATAGTCTTTACTCATGTGCAGTTGCGGGCTGTAAACACGTTTGCAGGTATCGCGTTAATGTTACATCTTAATCATTAACAGACACTTTTTTAAACAATCTAGCGTTACAAAGCTAAGCTTTATACTGACCCTCATTTATAAAGCAGTATGGTGAGAAATGATTTGTGTAAACATTAACCCATTTAGATAGATCGGCAGTCACATTCCCTCAGTGCTGTCAGTTTACACTTGGGGTGGGATGACCCCTTTAAAGTGGAAGAAAAGTGTTGGTACTCTCTGCAGTGTTTCCCACACATAGATGAATCTGTGGCGGTGCGCCACAGATTCAACACCGACCAAAAAAAAAAAATCAATACCGACCGTCACATATTGCGTTTCGTTATTCTTTTGTACGCTATTTAAAACACGCAGCGAATTTGTTCAACTGCATTTCCTTTCCCTTCTCTCTCTTCATCTCTCTGTCACTCACGTGTCTCTCCCTCACACACACACACACACACACACACACACACACACACACACGCACGCACACAGACCCTCCCCTCCGTGCACACCACATCTGTCTGGATCATCTGTGGAGAGAAGACG
The DNA here is from genome assembly GCF_049309525.1 of Garra rufa. NCBI lineage: Eukaryota > Metazoa > Chordata > Actinopteri > Cypriniformes > Cyprinidae > Garra > Garra rufa. Next base: position 15,205,931 of record NC_133378.1, read on the forward strand.
GCTGGCGAAAGGTTGGTATCTCGTGAACACTTTTAACACACAATCACAGATTAAAAAGTGCTATAAAATATTTTATATTCTGAATACAATAGTTTCAGTGTGTTGATGTTACTGTAAGTCCCGACCCTTAGCAAACGCGATTGCGCCTTCTTTAGAAAGTTAACTAGTCGGAAGTTTGCGGTAAAATGTAGGCTAGCCTAGTTGGGATGTCGAGGTCAAAACACTATATGTAGGGTGACCATACGTCCTCTTTTACCTGGACATGTCCTCCTTTTTGGCTATAAAATTATGTCTGGGGGGATTTTGTAAAATATAATAAAATGTCCGGGTTTTTTACCTCATTTCACTGACCGTCATTAATTCAACACTTTAAATGCAGCCACTGCCCACCGGCATTATTCTGAGGTACCTGTCTGATGACGCGAAAGACCCAGTTGTCAAAACAAAACAAACGAGGAGCTGCTTTGCAAGAGCTGTGTGTCACTAACATGCCGAAACGCAAATGTAGTTTCACAGATGTATTTCAAAAAAATACCCGATGTTCATTCGTGGTCGTGATAAATGGGAAGCATTGTGCACCATCTGCACCTATGCTGCCCTCCAAAGGCAAAGTGCAGTAACTACACCAACACTGAAACAGAAAAATGCCTTTAAAGTTTTTAGGCCAGCTAGTCAAACATGTTGACACTCTTGTTTCTCAGAAACACTCTCGTTTCTTTGGGACAAAATTGATCAGGAGACTTTGCCACAAGACAAAACAAATGCGTAGTTACTGCACTTTGCCTTTGGAGGGCAGTATGTGTCTGTTGCCAATAAAGGCAAATCAATTTAAATAAGAATTTAAATAAATGAGTGAGTTCTATTATTCACACATAATAGAATATAATGGGGGGGGGGGTACATCCTGGGGAGGGTGTACTCTTTTTGGATTCTCAGAATATGGTCACCCTAACTGTAGCAGCTGTGAATCAAATAAACGTATTATAAATTATGTCGTTTCTTTACTCTTACACTGAATGTTTTCTGCTTCAATCCAGATGAGTATTGAAAAGTATTTTCCGCGACTGAAAAAGGCACGTGTTGAGGATGAGGACCATCCTGAACCGGAGGTATCAGTCTGAAACAGAGCTTAGTCCGACCAGTGTAATTAGTTATGTTATTGTTTACAATATTTTCAGGCTTCAACTAATGCTGCTCAAGCAGAAAGACAAGGTCAGGGAGAGAAAGAAATAGATTTGTTAGGCATTGAAGAAAGATTAGGAGAGGAGGACAGCATCCAACATTATTAACAGTTTTTTTAATTATTAACCTTTAGGAATTAGGAAATCCCTTTAGGGGATCCAATCGTATCCCCTATCCAATCGTTCTTTTCATCTGCAACCCCCGGGGACAAACATCTAACCCCCCACCGTCAAGCAGAGTTTGCGTTAGATTTCAACACTGTCCGTCATTTTGACTGATTCATTTTGTTGTAAAAATTCTGTCATAATCTATTAATACCCGTAATTTTAATTTTCATATTTTAATTATTATAACACATTTAATTGCTTTTATTTTTGTTCACATTTAAATTTTTAATCACGAACCTACAGGACTTTTTTGCATTTATTTTGAAGAGAACAAATAAACAGATGAGACTGCATAATTTTTCATGTTCAACACCACACCCTGCAGTAAGAGCGATTTTAATATATTCTCATTTTTGTGACCAATATCATTTGGTAAATCCCAGTCTTTTAGTCTATGCTGTTTTCAGTTGATAAATGAACATAGTACATAGTACGCCTCCCATCCAATAAATCGCAATAGGTAAGCTTTGTGTTACTTTTGATATGAAACAAAGTCTCAGTTTTCAAATTATGTCCATTTCGTTCTGAAATTCGAGCAATAAGTACCATTTTGGCGTTCTTTAATGTGCTGTGATCATTGTATTTTCTGTGCAGACACCTGTGCGTGATCAAACGCATAGCAAAAGATTTGTAACAGTTTCTTTTTGTTCTGGATCCAGTGCTCTGCTGCTACACTGGAGCACACTCGCTACCAACTGGACATGGGTGGGAATTACAGTTACAAGTTACAGTAGATCAGCCTCAGTGTAATCTGTCAATGTGAATGAAGGCCTTCAGATTTTTCTGTCATTGCTAAAAAAAATTCGGTCAATGACGGACAATTTTCGGTTAACGCAACCTCTGCCCTCAAGAACTCAACAATTTACTCCCATTCTACCACTTGGAAGTACAGGTCCTTCTCAAAAAATTTGCATATTGTGATAAAGTTCATTATTTTCTGTAATGTACTGATAAACATTAGACTTTCATATATTTTAGATTCATTACACACATTTGAGTGCATAACTGAACATAATTATTTGAAGGTTGACTTTTTTTGTATTAAAAACACTTTTCTTTTATTGGTTGGATGAAATATGCTAATTTTTTGAGATAGGAATTTTGGGTTTTCATGAGCTGTATGCCAAAATCATCAATATTAAAACAATAAAAGGCTAGAACTACTTTCAAATGTGTGTAATGAATCTAAAATATATGAAAGTCTAATGTTTATCAGTACATTACAGAAAATAATGAACTTTATCATAATATGCTAATTTTTTGTGAAGGACCTGTAAAATGATACATAGGATTATAACTTTGCCTGTATTGTTCTTCAAGAATATAACCATATTCAGTTAAAATGCCTTGAGGGCGAGTAAAACATGGGGAAATGTTGATTTGCAGTGAAATATAACTTCAAGGCAAACATGTCTGGAGAAAATTTCAGTTGTTTGCATTGTCTACATTACCTGGTATTCTTTGATCAGGCAGCTTGCATCTTCAACAAGGTACTTGATCAGGCACTTCAGCAGGCACTCTCTTCTGATGTCTATGTCCAGACTCTACAAAATGTTCAAAATGTATTGTTTTTATTAGACCAAAACACTACTAAATTGATTGCCACAAGCAATTTTGTTCGCATGCAACCAATACCTGATCCATAACTTTAATAGTGTCCTTAGTTTTTTCACGGAGGACTCCACCTTTGCTCCTAATAACCTGGAGAAGCTGAGAGCTCTGCCTGTCCAAAGAGGCCATAAATCTCGACTGTAAAGGTAAGGTCGTGATGCACAAAAAAATCGGCATTATTGTGTAAGAAAGAGAAACAGAAAATAGACTTCTGAAAAAAATGATTTCACTTTGAGAACTAGTTGTAAATATACATATACACACAAAGCATTAAACAGCAAAAGGTATAATTAGGGCATCTGAGACATTTTCAAAAACACTACATACTAAAATCCCATGGTAAAAACTATGGTAAATTCAGGATTAGTCACATTTGAACATTTTTCAATAAAATGCTTTTACCTCCTCTTGTTGAAACAGAGCTGGCCATCTTTCTTGCAGTTCTTGAACACCAGGTTGGCTTTCCACAATCTCTTGTCTGCGTAAGGCAAATGTCTTTGTCATTTTTTCTCTGACTGTCAATGCATTGTTTCGTTTCTTCACTTCCTTTAAAAGTGCCAGGCGCTCAACTTCAAGGTTTGCTGATGTCTCTCCAGCAGGTAGGGATGGGATATGATTGGCCTCACCACGTTTAGGTCGTTTAACATTTTTTGCTGGAAAAGCATGGTCTGAGGCTTTGGTTTTCAGAGAATTTACCAAATACTCAGGGCACCCAAGACCTTTCAACTGTGAGCGTAGGTTTCCCATCTTCATTTTGAGTCTCTGTGTCCACCCATAGCACCCATTGAAGGATCCTTTTTCTGCTAAGCAAGGGTGTTTCTTGATAAGTGCCTCTGAAACTTCACAGAAGTTTGCACTGCTGGGATAAGATTTGTACTTGTATATCTCATCACAAACCTTCTCCAGAATATCAGACTTCATCTTTGGAGTGACAGTCAACCTTGTTCCGTCAGCTTTAAAAAGAGCATTTCCTCTCTCTAATTGGAGTTCTGTGTCATAAGAAAAGTGTGGAATATTAAATTCTTTTGGCCACTGTTGATTTCTTGTAGAAACTGTTTCTGAGCCAGAGGATGAAAGGATGACTGTATCATCAGTGTCACCAGAGCCAACGGAGGACAGAGCATCATCATTAGACTGGGTCCCATCATTTGTTTGAGCAGTGAATGAGTCTTCGTCTGGCAATGGGATAATCTTTAGAGTGCCAAGAATTTACAAATACATCCCCAAAATCTTTGTCCTGATACTGTAGTCTGAATCTACCATTTAATCCACAAGCTTCCCTCACTTTTTCAGTTAGCTCTTCCACTGATTCGGGAATCCCATCTGGCAGAAGCAACTTTCTTGAATCATCTTGACTCACAATCACCAAAAGCTTTGCAGATCTTCCTGACATCCTAACAGATTCTGGAAAAAAAGAAAATAAATAAGATTAGATACAGAACAAATAATCAATAATTGCTAGACATTTACATGTTCACAACATCTTGTGCACTTTTCTTAGAATTTAAAAAAACAATTCTAACCTCAAACATGTATCTCTTCAGAGCCACCATGCGTCTCCCCCCAATTGTGTACTGAACAAGTGGATATGGGTCTGTAAGGTCATGGTGCTCTAAAAGTTCAATTTTCTTGTCAGATGACTGGACCAAGACATAGACTCTATAATGTTCAGTATACCACGCATCAAGTCTTCTGACAATGAACAGTGGTTTGTCCTGCAACACAATCATTTGCACAATTTCGCCAAACTCTGGAAGTCCTGAACATTCTCCATGAGCAATGACCATACTTTCTCTGTAGGTGAAGCCTTTAAATGTTACTTCCTTGGCCAAGCACACAACATCCAGGTTTGGGTGTTTCTGTTGTACAGTCTGTGATATGTCTTCATTCAGAACATCAATGGGAAGATTAGAAACATGTGATACTTCCAATCTTGGTGTAAGAGAGCTGCACTGATACAGATGATATGCCATATGAAACTGATGTCTTTGTGACAACGATAGGAGCACATTCTTGAAGCAGTTGGTGTGACGCACAACTCTTTTAAAGAAGCTATGCTTAGCCTCAAATCGCATTGTCCACAGAGCAACCAGAGGGCCAAATTTCTCAATTAGCTCAGGATAGTGCTCCAAGTAGTGGTGCTAGGGCAAAAGTTTAGTCTCAGGAAAAACTTATTGGAATCTGTTTCTACACTCAGATATCTTGAAGGCCAGATATGCTATAGAAGCTATGGTGTGTGAAGGAGCAACAGCAAGATCTACAACATCTTTCAAATCATTTAGAAGTTGCCACGCAGGTTCATTGGCAGGCACTCTGTCTCCAATCAAAAAAGGAGAAAACCTCAACAGGCTCCAATTTTCGTGGGCATTACCCCCTACTGTTCTTCTTGCAGAAAATGTGAGAGGAACAGTATGTGGACAATTTGTCTTGTCATTCCATTTGAATGGAAAGTTATGAATTGCTTGATTCAGGTGTTCCAAGGTGAAATACTTTTTAGATGAAAAGACTGTCAGGGACAAAGCGATCTCAAAAGGGACAATTCCCTCAAAGAGATCATGTACAACATCAGCTGGGAATCCTGTGCAAACATTGTGTGATACACAATCAAAAATTAACACTCAAGTGTGATAATTTTTCTGAAAAAACACATCCCCCTTTCACACCAAAATGGTGAGGCAAGTCATTGTCTTTCATAAACTGAAGATAAGCAGAATGTAGTTCTTCAGTTCTGATGCAGAATGTTTCAGATCCAACTTCTTGAGTCTGATATTCTTCTTTCTCTGCTGTACAAAATCTACAGACATATTTTCCAGAGAAATTTTCCACAAATCCGGCAATACTGTGAGCACCAAGATTGTCAGCAATAATGCATTGAACTGTGCCCTTCACAGTCTTTCCAAGTTTTTCAATGAAAAGTCCATGTCTCTCCAAAGTGACCAGGTCATCAATCAATGGTTCCAGCACTTTGTCATACCCAAAACGCTTAACATCACTGCTTTTAATTAAAGCAGCTAAATTTATAGCAGACAGGGATGACTGACATCCTTCATGTAAATTGCCTAATATCCAATAAACTCCAAAAACTTTGTGTTTTTTCTTGGACGTGCCAAGGGGGTTGCATATCTCAAATTCATCAATGTACAGAATTAAAGAGATAGCAGGTTCAGAAAGCAGTTCATTCCTTTGGAAGTTGACTGAATCAAAGAAACATGTATATTTACATTCATCTCCTTTATACACTGATTTTAAATGAAGTGTATTGGCTGGCAACTCAGAAGTTGCTGCAAGGATTGTAGAATTGGAACGTACTGAAATGTCCTTCCATCACTCCGATCAAGCACATACTCTACAGGCTTTACTACTGAAAAATGGGCATTGTAGTATGCCTTCCTTTTCCATGTAGTAGAAAGTGGACTTGCTCTTTGATTGCTGTTTGAATTGGATGTGACTTGCAAAGAAAGGTGGCTAACTCATCTACAGCAACTTTATCAACCTGCAAATTATGTTCCTGCAGTACCTGGTGAATAGTTTGTACTAATTAAGTACTGCAACTCAGGCAAAAGGTCATCAATGGCCACACCAGGTACAAGAAAAACATGCTCTAACTTTAATAGGACTGAGGCTAATTTGCGCTCTATAGCTTTGGACAAGTCTTCAGTATTTTCTGTTATTACACCCAGAGGATGTAGGTTCATCAAGTGAGACATCTTCATCTGATTCAATGTCATCTTCTGCAGAAAAAATAGGGACTGGTCTTTCACTGACAACAATGCCAGGCTTTAAGTCCTCTTCAGAGAACGATTTGTGTTTTCTTGCCTTGTGCGTTCTAAATGATCCATAAATATTGGTTTTGTATGAGCACCCACTAAAAACACAAGGAACAGTTTCGTTATTTTTTAGGTGCTGCCCAATTTGATGGAAGTAGTCTTTAAAGGCTGATGCATGTTTGTATTCACAAAGCAAGCATTTATAGGTTGTCAATGCATCTTTTTGAGGGGGATGCTGAGGATGCCTCCTTGACACATGGCTCTTCAGAGAACTGCAAGTTGTAAATGAACAAGGACAGTCTGAATAAACACAAGGATAAGGATGACAATGTCCAAAATTCCTATGATCAAGCTTAAAATGCTTGAGAAGCTCAGAACGCAGAAAGTAAACAGGCAACTTTACCGGATATGCTGGTCGACACGATACGTTAAAATAAGTGTTTAGATGACTGTTTGGGCCTTCATGTAAAGCTAACATTATGTGTTAACATTAATCATAAATGAGAGACCATACAAGTAAGCAGAGCGAATACCTTGCAAACGCGAGCTTCATAATAAATCAATAAAAATCATCATAGTAATAAAGCTTCATAACAACGTTAAGTCCATACAAAGCGTCTAAAGTGCGCATGTAACCAACCACACTTTTTACATAACACTGATGACTAGACAGAAAATTAAATGTTTTACGTTAGATCAAGTATAACAACTTCTTTAGAGTATTGACACGCCTTGTGCACTTTTTTCAGTGTATTTCTCACTTCAGTGTTAGGATGCTGTTTCTAAAATATGTAATCACCTGTGCTTTTATTTATATTATCTTGAGATTCTGGTGTCATCAGTTTAGCGGTTTAATATTTACACATAAATGTGCTGTGCTGATTTCACATTGCAAGGGTTTTAGATCATTTCTGAATGAGAACATGGTTAAACGTATGTAAAACGGTGGTGTTTTTGTGTAGTGTTGAAGAAAACAATGAGAAAACTGGAATGTGTGTAAAAACAAGTGAAATGTCTAAAATATTTTGAGAAATGTTTTGTTTTAAGAACTAAATGAATTGATTGGGAAATTATGCCAGTGCTAGGGATGCTCATTTCGGTTAATTTTCCTGACCGACAACCGCTGCTCGTTATCCGAACATTAACCGTTAACTTTTAAAATTAGAATAATAAATTCATTTAAAATAAAAAAGAAAAGCACGAGTATCTGTGACGATAAATAAAAAATACAAGAAAATGTTTTATTTTAACGTGCAAACAGCAGCATACAGAGTAACAACAAAAAATGCATAAATATATTTACTCAAATTATCACACATCAGCTGCGCTTCTGAGAACAGAGAAAATCAGAATTAAATAAAAAAAAAAGAATAATATAAATAGGCCTACATTAAATATGTATAAATTAAATAACTACCTAATTAAGATGACAAAACTAAAACACACTGAATCCTTCTATGCGCTTTGAAGAAGGGTACCGGTCTTATTCTTCTCGTCGGACATAAAATATATAGCAAGCCAGATACATCAGTGTGCCTAGTTTTTAACATGTCCACATGCTGTATGGATAGACTGGAACGCTGCCTGTTAGCTGTTAGATCTGCGACAAAAACGCATCACAAAAATCCTTTCAGTTTGCGGTTCGGGTCTTTTCATCCACTGGTCATATGTGGAGAAACATGTTTTCACAGCGTTCAATAGCCAATCACAAACATATCTGATGATTTCATTATCTCAGTGGCCAATTTTTTAAACCGTTTAACTAATCGTAATAATCGGTTAAAATTCTTATGGTCGGTTAACGTTTAAACAGTCAATATGAGCATCCCTAGCCAGTGCGTATCAGTTATAGTGTGTTATGGTGCGTTCACACCGCCCCAAACGTCAGCGTCAGCTGCGGCAAAATTACATGTAAAGTCTATGGTTGAGTACGTCAGAGGTCCGTCAGAGGCTCTGCGGTGCGTTGGATCCGTCAACTTTTCAAGCGTTACCTGCGTTTCAAGCGTCAACGCAGCAAATGCAAGCAACGCAGAAGTTCAGCTAGCTGAACTTTTAACGGACTTGACGCACTTGACGTAGTGCGTCAACCAATCAGAGCGTCTCACTGTAGCGACGTCACCACACCTATCTTGAATGAAGCGGGAGCAGAAAAAAAATAATTTTCAACAATGGAAGACAAAAGCTCATTGTAGCCGTCTGCAATCGCAGATAACTGTATGATCCGTCCTCGTTGTTGTATAAAGTTAGGAATGAAAAAGAACTTGCTTGGATGAAGATCGCTGAAGAGATCGGGATGTCGGGTAAGTTATCAAATCTTTTCTCAAAGTAATTATTTCCCATTTCGTTAGCTAGCGAAACATGGTCATGAGAAGATTCCAAAATGTCCAGTCCCTACTAGTTTGCCATGGTTTATTCAGGGGAAGTGTGCATAAAGCGGTGGAGTCTGAGGGACAGAGCGTTGCCTGACGTGTGCGGTGTGAATGCACCAAAAAGCAAGCATTGCAAGCTTCAACGTACATGCGTCAAACTAGATGCGTTGGGAGCATTGCCTGACGCAGACAAAGTGTGCGGTGTGAACGAACCATTAGCAATCAAGCAAAATGGTAGAAATCTGCTCAGTATTCAGCTGTCTTGCAGGTATAAATCCAAACAACACTTTGCATACTAAAGCCGATTTTACAACAGGTAGTATTTAGCATGTGAAATGACACATTCATAAACACATTAACATATCTAGAAGTAGATAGCACATTAGTGGCTGTTTCTATGGGCCAACCATCCACCAAATTGAAACAAAGTTCAACTGTTGACTTAGATTTCCCTGCCTGTAAATAACAATCAGCTATAGTTTATCTGTAACCTTTCTGAACAATCAGGACAAAACACTTTTGGTTTGCCATCTGCCATAAAACAACACATGAATCTGTCCACTTCGACAACATGTATATCAGTCTGCATCAAATCAATATCTAGTTAGTCAGACTGTAAACACATTTGTTCTTCTTTAACCACAGGCAGGGAATGTGTCACCCTCAGGTTGAACAATGCAAGAACACTAGATCCCTGCCAAAGTTAATGACATTAGACCTTTAAAGTCAGAGTTGCCCAGCCCTGGATTAGAATGTAAAGCATGCCTGTTATAACACACCTGTTAGGCCAAATGGCTGATGGTTCACACTGGAATCTATGGTGTAAGAAGCACAGATGCAGGAGTCTGGATGAAGTAGAGCAGAGCCATTCGAGCCCGGAGGTAGAGCCATGGGCTCCTCAGGTCTAGGAGACATGCCCTGCATTCCATTCGGAAGGGCTCATTCCTATGCCCTAATCCCTTCAAAGGGTTTACCCTCCAGAGTTAGAGCTTTGAAGGGTTGAAGGGACCAAACAACAGTTTCTTGAAGTGGAAGTGCCCTTCTGCGCCATCATCCCGTAACCACATGGAGGCATCGTCATCAAATATTGTATTAGCTCTTTAAACGCAAAGCTTCCACAAAGAACAGTTCATACCAAACAGCTATGAGCGACTAAGTTTAGACAAGATGGACATTTAAGGCATAAAATACAGTCAATTACACAGCTTCTCACCATATATATAAAGACAAGGAAATAAAATGTTAAAATTTGAGAAATCAAATTAGCCTTGCTATTTTGTTAAAAGATGAAACAGCTGCATTAGATCTGATAGCTGCTATAGTATTTGCCATCACAAGATGGAAACACTGTGGTCATAAAGGAATGGTCCCTTAGCTCACAGGAGTGGCACCTGCGGTGATCTTAAGGAATGTTCTTCTGCATTCCTCTGCTGTACAAAGTGGTTATTTGAATTACTGTTGCCTTTCTATTAATTTAATGTTAAATAAAATGACCGATGAGTTGGATGATACACAATAAATTGAACTTTGCTATATAGCTGAGTTGTCCAATCCTGCTCCTGGAGGACCAACGTCCTGCAGATTTTGTCTCCAACCAGCTCCAACACACTTGCCTAGAAGTTTCTAGTGAGTCTGATAATTTTGACTAGTTCACTTGTTTGATAAGGGTTGAAGTTAAAGTCCATAGAAACAGATTTGAACACTCCTGTTATTATGCATCACTTACATGCATTTACTTTAAGGTAAAGGATGTACTGTAATATGTCTAACATTATATATATTGCTGGGAGATATAAAGCTTTTAGCAGTTTTTTTTTTTTTTTTCATTGGACTGTTGCTATTAAGCATTTTTTAAAGACCTGCCAAAACCAGTTGTCATTTTTTAAATAATTTGCTAAAATTTAAACTTACTTTAGAGTAATGCAAATTGATTTAAACACTTGAAACAACATTGTTGGCATAACTTTGAAGAAAAAAAAAGGTTAATTTCTTCCCTAAGCAAAATGCATTCTTTAACATCACTAAACTGGTTTAAAGTGTCAATAGGTCACCTACAAAAGAATCCAGTCTAATATCAAAGTCAAAAAGTCAAATTCAGCTTTATTGTCAATTATGCCACATGTGCAAGACAATCTGAGAACTGTGTTACTCTCAGATCCTTGGTGCATAACAGATAATATTAAATACAAATGTATAAAAACAATGTATATGTGAAGCATGAGGACTGCAGTGATGGTCAGAGCAATCCAATGTGTGTAATGTAGGATTCCTGAAATAAAAGCAGTTGAATGTGGGAGGGTGTTTCTTTTTGCTTAGTTCATATATGAAAATGTAACTCTACAATTATAAATATTTAAGATCACCATTGACTTCTGATTATAAAAACTATATTGACCCAAACTCCTCAAGTTAGGATGACCTTAAATGGGAAGTTCAAACAGTTAAAAACTATATCTTATATTATATGTCATATAATTAGAATATCTTCAAAAAGTTGATTTATTTCACTAATTGCATTCAAGAAGTGAACATTGTATAATGTATACATTAATTCCACATACATTAATTTTGATGATTATATCTGACAGCTAATGAAAACCCCAATTCAGTATATCAGAAAATTAGAATATTGTGAAAAGGTTCAGTATTGAAGACACCTGGTGCCACACTCTAATCAGCTAATTAACTCAAAACACCTGCAAAGGCCTTTAAATGGTCTAAATAGTCTAGTTCTGTAGGCTACATAATCACGGGGAAGACTGCTGATTTGACAGTTGTCCAAAATACAACCATTGACACCTTGCACAAGGAGGGCAAGACACAAAAGTTCATTGCAAAAGAGGCTGGCTGTTCACAGAGCTCTGTGTCCAAGCACATTAATAGAGAGGTGAAGGGAAGGAAAAGATGTGGTAGAAAAAATTGTACAAGCAATAGGGATAACCGCACCCTGGAGAGAATTGTGAAACAAAACCCATTCAAAAATGTGGGGGAGATTCATAAAGAGTGGACTGCAGCTGCAGTCAGTGCTTCAAGAACCACAACGCACGGACGTATGCAAGACATGGGTTTCAGCTGTCGCATTCCTTGTGTCAAGCCACTCTTGATTAACAGACAGCGTCAGAAGCGTCTCACGTGGGTATATGCTTTATTTGTGAATTTCGTTTTGAATTTTCTATTTGAACGCATTCGTTTACTGGATCCTTGGACTAAAATGTTTACAGGGGTTCACTGGTTTAAGAAATTTCTGATTGTAAAAATCTGCTTCTTTTTATTTGTAAGGTATCGTTTTTATTTTTATGTACTGATTTAAATTACTGGTGTGGGAGACGGAGCGGGCGCAGGTGCATTAGACGCAATCATCAAATACATTTCAAAGCAAGCTGGCACCACGGTCCTGACTGCATCATCACTGCCTTTATTGGGTGTTTTTAGCGAATATTTACATTTATTCACATGAATGGATGTGGTAGACTGCCATGATTTTGGTTAATACAGGACACTACTGATTAATGCGCATCAGAGGGGATTTAAAAAGTGGAAGTGTGTATACACCGTATACCTGCGTACACCCTCCACTACACCACCGTTGCAAATTGCTGTGCCACTGGTCTTTCATGTTTCTAACATGCAGTCAAGTGTATATGACATAAAAACATATTTTGTAATATCGTGCAATCAGTGCTATCTGCTAGCAAACTTTAGCGATTTTTTTGCAAACGTTTATTTTAGGGCTGGGACACGATTAATCGCGATTAATCGCATCCAGAATAAAAGTTTATGTTAACATACTAAATGTGTGTTTACTGTGTATATTTATTATGTATATATAAATACACACACATACATGTAAAGCCTTTAAAAAATACTTATATGTGTGGATAGTTATATTTGTATTTAATTTAGATTATATATAGAATTATAAATATTTTATTTATTTTAATTTAATTTTTATTTTCAGTTTTCTTTAATATACATGTTTGTGTGTGTATTTATACATACATTATATATACACACAGTAAACACACATTTAGTATGTTAACATAAACTTTTATTTTGGATGCGATTAATCGCGATTAATCGTGTCCCAGCCCTAGTTTATTTACAAAACAACACTATAAACCCAAACACAAGATTAAAGGTAATATACATATAATGAAACATTGTCATAAAAATCCTTATTAAAGGAAAAAATTACTTGCATTTATGGGTCTGCTTGCTCGAGTGAGCAGCCATGTTGGAAATTTCTCTTAGCCCTTTGTTTGAAGTGAGGTCCCGAAAAATCTTCGTTTGGAGGGCTATCTGGCCCTTCCCCTTACCCCTACCCCTCCAACCAAAAGAGAAATGAGACACCCCTACCCCTTCACGTGAACGCGCCAAACAGAGGGGTAGGGCTAAGTGTAGGGGTAAGGGGTAGAATTGGAATTGAGCCTAAGTCACGTTTATCATAAAACATGGATAAAAGCATATGTATACCACCACTTTATTAGTATTTAAATGTATATGATTATGTTGAACTTTATTCTTGTATAGATGGCGATGTATTAATTAGTATATAAAAAGTGTCTCTGTTGCTCATGGAAATGTTTCTGAAACATCTATATATTTGACAAATACTGTATTTTATTCACTTCATTGGTGATAGAGTACGCAAACACCACGTGAGCATCACTACCGAGAGCAGAAATTGTCCGACTTGACATGTACATTTATGAGAGAAACACATCTTTTCAAAGCAAAAAGAGAAAAATGTCTAAGAGGGATAAGCAACAGTTTAGAGCAGGGGTCCCCAAACTAAGGCCCACGGGCTGAATGCGCCCCGCCCCCACAATTGGACTGGCCTTCTGAACAATGCCAGAGACATATTTTGAAAATGTAATTTTAAATATATGTTTTACTTATATCGTGTAGGTATTTGATAATAAAGGTTGGCTTTCAAACTAAAATATCCCTTAGTTATTAACATAGCCTAATTATTTGTTAAATTCACCAACAGAATGGTACATTCAACATAATGTGTCATCATGATCGAACAGGTGCAAAAGCAAGACTTCACTCATCTCCCAGTTACCCAAAGTTTTTTAGCTAAGAAACCAGTGGCCCCATTCCCAGTTGAAAAGTCTGTGGAAGCGCTGAAAATGCTAAAGGCAGTGTTTGACATGTGATTCAAAAAACACAGTGGACCAACACCAGCAGATGACATTGCACCCCAAATTATCAAGGAACTTGAGCTACGAGCTAACAGTCCATTTCTTCTCCTTAGCCCAGGTATGACAACTGTAGCCAAATTCCTTGACACGTCTGTGTGTGGTGGCTCTTGATGCCTTGACCCCAGCCTCAGTCCATTCCTTGTGAAGTTCACCCAAATTCTTGAATCGATTTTGCTTGACAAGCCTCTCAAGGCTGTGGTTCTCTCTGTTGGTTGTGCATCTTTTTCTTCTAAACTTTTTCCTTCCACTCAACTTTTTGTTAACATGCTTGGATACAGCACTCTGTGTACAGCCAGGTTCTTTGGCAATGAATGCTTGTGGCTTACCCTCCTTGTCAGATCAGCAGTCTTCCCCATGATTTGTATCCTAGTGAACCAAACTGAGAGACCATTTTGAAGGCTCAAGAATCCTTTGCAGGTGTTTTGTGTTGATTAGCTGATTTGCATGTTGAGCTGAGGAATTCTGCTGAGGCGGAGCGGCGACTGCGATCGTGGGGCTCGCAGATGGATCTGGAAGCGAGCATGGAGACGGGCGAGTCCCTTTCTCCTGCTGCAGCCTTCAAACTAGGTTGGAAGCCCGCACCGCAGTTTCTTCTCCCCGGGATGAAGGCTTGACACTTCATTTCTCTTCTTCTGAGGAAGAGGAGGCTGAAGTTGTCGATAAGACTGTTGATGCTCCCTCGCAGTCTCCCCTGTATGAGGAGTTAGTGGAGGTGGTGACTCGAGCCGTGGCCAAATTAAACCTAGACTGGCCCATGGAGAAGTAAAATGGACGAGCGCTTCCTGAAGCCCACTCCACCACATCCGTGCCAGGGTCTGCCTTTCTTCCCCAATCTCCACACTGAGGTGACGAGATCGTGGAAACGCCCATACTCGGCCCGTGTTCTCTCCCACTCTACCACCCTTTACAGCAATGTGGTGGGGACAGAGAGGCATTTATGGTTGATAATAAGAGAAAGAGACAGGGTCTTCCTGCTGGACGCCACGCTTATATATATATAGTAAATTAAATATTGTAAATCACATTAACAACAAATATATAAAAGAAATACAAAGTACTGTATGTTTAGTATGTTAAGCATGATCATTTCACATGCCAAATTTTAGGAAATGATGATAATTCGACGCAATAAAAAGTGAATGAAATACATGAATGAACATGACTCATTTTTTGTGAGTTGAGGCATATATTATGTGGTAATCATATATTGAATGTATAGGACATCCAGAAACTTATCACCAATGTCATTCAATTATTAATTCATAATGTACATTTCTCATTTTTAGTTACTTGCATTTGATCAACCCTATTTCATACATTACTTGGTATTTGTAAAGCATCATAAATAAAGTTAAAATGTATGTCTCTAAATGCAATCACAAATAAATGCTCAGAAACAGCAATAAATGAAATTCAGTGGAATTTCCCTGAATTGAATTCCACTTCCTGTAATTCCAATTCAATTCCAACTCTGTTTCCTGTAATTGTTGTTGAATTCCAATTCCAATTATATTTCCTTCTTTGAATTGGAATTGTTGAGTTCATTCCTGAATTGACCCCAAAAAGCAGAGTGTTGCGTCCCACGCTCCCCACCAGAAAGGTTGTGGCCTTCAAAGCCGAAGATGGACCTGTGGGCTGTACTTTTCAGGGCTTCAGGGGGCACGCCCCTCTGGGGAAGAGCGGAGCTTTCCTCATCATACGTAACCCGTCTCTCCCCAGTGCCCCCAGGGAATAGATCTGTTGTCTCTGTTACCATCCCAGAGAACAGCGGTTCCCAGTGAGCTTCTGTGCAGTGTGTCCCTCTTCCATCAGGGGACCTGCACAGTTCGCTACCGCTAAGGGGGTCCTTCAAAAGGCTGAGGCGGGTCGCTCCTGCCGGTCATCCGCCTCAGGGCATCGCTTCAGCCACTCTAGAAACACCGGAGGTCAGCCTCGATTCCCTTAGTAGATTACCTAGCAGCATGGAAACTTCTGCCAGGAGTCTCGAAGTGGGTCCTGCGTACTGTAGAAAGAGGTTAAAGCATCCAGTTTTTACGGGGTTCTTCCCACTGTAGTGGGACACGAGCAGGCTCTGGTATTGCAACAAGAAGTAAAAATGCTCCTGAGGAAGGGGGCCATCGAGGTGGTCCCTCCTCTTCAAAGAGAATCCGGGTTCTACAGTCTGTACTTCATAGTGCCAAAGAAGGATGGGGGGTTGCGTCCTTTTCTAGATCTCAGAGTTCTGAACCGCGCAGTCATGCGCCTAGCGTTCAAAATGTTGACTGTAAGGTCGTTCAACAGATCAAGTCCGAGGATTGGTTTGTCACCATAGATCTTAAAGACGCGTACTTCCATATCTCCATCCTTCCTCAGCACAGAAAGTTCCTGAGGTTCGCTGTTTTTACCAATATCGGGTTCTTCCTTTCAGGCCGGACACACTGGAAACATACGTCCACAGAGCTGCCCTGTGGAGAAAGTCTGACCAATTGCTTGTATGCTACGGTCCTCTTAAGAAAGGGCTCCACGCCTATAAGCGGACCCTTAGTAGATGGATACTGCAGGCCATCTCTATGGCTTACGAGTCCTCTGACCTCCCCACTCTTTTGGGGATCAAGGCTCACTCCACTAGGAGTATGGTTGCCTTTCTGTCAGGCGTTTCCCTGTCTGACATCTGTGACGCCACGGGATGGTCCACGCCTCTTACCTTTGTCAAATTCTATGGCCTCGACATTCGGGCCACTCCAGGCTCTGCCTCCCTCTTGCTCTAGTGGTTCTTGGACACCTTAAGCAGAGGCTCGCAAGTCTGGCAGCATGGGCATATCATTCCCCATAGCGTTTTCAGATGCAGCTGGTGGGGAACTCTCCTAGGTTACGTATCTAACCCTAGTTCCCCTAGGGATCGAGAGCTGCGTCTCAAAGCCATACTTCTGGCACCTCTGCGTCATGTTGCTTCAGCCAATCAGAAGCTGTCGATCGTTTGTGCCCATGTGCTTTTATAGCTTCCTGGTCTGACGTCATCGACGTCGAGGTGATGACGCCATCGACGCGATGACGTTCCACTTTCCCGTTGGTCGGATTACACACGTGTTTCAGAGCGTGTTACAGTAAAGACGTTTCCCATAGCGTTTTCGGATGCAGGTCTCGTTCCCTAGGGGAACTAGGGTTACATACATAACCTAGGAGAGTTTTCACTCAAGATGTACATGTCAAAGTATGGTATATGGTATCATTTGAAAGCTAAGAGCTCTTTACGAGGAATACCATAGTTTTATGATACATAAAGTAGTAAAATTAAGCTTAGAATTTCTTTCGTACCACACAAAAATGTCCGCCTAATGATTGCGAAGATTTTTTACAAATGATGTGTATTTCTTATATTTTTCACAAAACAGACAAATCATATATCACAAGAAAGCTCTGGAATCTGACGATGTAAATCATTTTATTGTGTGGCAAACACAGATCGAATAATCTTCAATTGAATCGCGAAGTCAGATTGTTACCTCAGAGTATAATAATATATTCTATTATCTTCCTACACATATCTGCTTCATTTAGCTAGATGGAGTGATGGAGAGGTTCCGGGTCACAAACTGCGCTACAGCGGTGCAGGGGCTTTTGGGATATGTAGTTTTTGGACTATCAGACGTGTAAAGCGGTCGCCAATAGCCAAAATAGACACTAAAGGAATAAATAACGGGCAGGCGCCATGGAGAGGAGAGGACTCGCGGCTGATAAGCGCGTCTACAAGTATTTATAGTGCTTCTATTCAGGATTGTGATGCACTTATAATTAGTTTGAAACTTAAAAGCACCCAAAACAATCTGCTAATCTATGTATTGAGTGTAAGTATTGAATATTTACAGTAAAGTACAGGAGGTGTTTCAGTAAATACACAGGCAAACATAAAAATGACATTTTTAGGGGGAAAAAAGGGGGGGAAAGGGGCAATATGCCTCAGCAACTTTCAACTTGTTTCGTTTGATTCCACTAGGTCTCAGGATATACCAGAAAAAAAAAGAATTTTTCATATAAAAGTTTCTAACTAGAAGTTTTTGAATTATAACTGAATCACGTGTGTAATCAGTCCAATGAATTCGCGAGACGTCACCGGCGTGATGGCGTCACCGACCAGGAAGTTTAAAGCACGTTTGGTGAGAACAGCACTAGCTTTCAAATAAACAAAATTATGCAGGGATGTGGGAAGCATGGCCTCGAGACGCAGCGTCTCGTTCCCTTCAGGGAACTACGGTTACATACGTAACCTAGAGACGTTCCCATCCAGGAACATCGAGCTGCGTCGAAACGCTATGGGAACGAGAATGCCCACGCCACCATACTTAGGAAATGTCCCTGCCTGCAATTAGGGTGAGAGAATGAAGGAGCCGGGAGAGGCTCGAAGATCTAGGATGTAGAACCTAGAAAAGGTCAAGGGTGTGGACCAACCCACAGCGTTACAGACATCTTGAATAAAAGGCCCGAAAGAAAGGCTCTTGAGGCAGACATACTCCTAGTAGAGTGAGCCTTGACTCCCAAGGGTGAGGGAAGATCAGAGGACTCATAGGCTACAGAAATGGCATCCACCGGCTTAATGAAGGCTTAGCAGCAGGGCGGCCTCTCCTCGGAGGGCCGTAACAGACCAGAAGTTGGTCAGCCTTCCTCCACAGTGCAGTTCGCACTGGACACATACAATTAAGCTTCTGCTGGCCGGGCTCCCTGAAGGGAGGAGGATGAAAAGCCTGCTGTACGACAGGGCATGGCGCAATGGTAGGAACCTTAGGAAGGTATCCCAACTTGGGATATAAGAAAGCTTTGGCCATACCAGGCGCAAAGTCAATAAAAAAGGGGCCACTGAGAGGGCCTGAAGGTCCCCAACCCTCTTAAGAGAAGTGATAGCTAAAAGAAAAGCAGTATTAAGAGTAAGAAGGCGATCACAGATCTCTTCTAAAGGTTCAAATGGAGGCTTACACAGAGCGTCTTAGCACCACAGCCAGGTCCCAAGTAGGGACACGAGAGCATACTGGAGGCCTCAACCTCAGCGCACCATGGAGGAAAGGTATAACTAAGGCGTTTCTGCCCACTGAAGTGCCACCGAGAGGGGCGTGGTAAGCAGCTATGGCCGCCACGTAAACCTTCAGGGTGGAGTGGGTCAACCCGGCAGAGAGGCGGGCCTGTATGAACTCCAGCACTGTACCAACTGGACAGTTAACTGGGTCAAACTGGCGGTCTCCGCACCAAGAAGTGAAGAGTCTCCACTTCAAGGCATACAGTTTCCTCATGGAGGGAGCTCTGGACTGTAGAATCGTCTCAACAACCTCAGTTGAGAGACCGGAAGCTATGAACTGTGCCCCCTCAGGGGCCACACCCACAGTTTCCAAATCTCCGAGCGGGGGTGGAGAATACGCCCCCCCCCCCCCCCACCCCCGCCCGCTTGTGAGAGGAGGTCCGTCCTGACTGGAATCTCCCACGGAGAGCCATCTTGGAGGGAAATCAAGTCCGAGAACCATACTCGGTCCGGCCAGTACGGGGCTACTAAAAGCAGTCGAACCCTGTCCCGGCGCACTCTCGCTAGAACTCCCGGGAGCGGAGCAATCGGGGGGAAAGCATACAGACGTAGCCTCGGCCACATCTGAACCATGGCATCCAGCCCCAGGGGAGCTGGATGACTCAGAGAGTACCAGAAGAGACATTGCACATTCTCTAGAGTCACGAAGAGGTTCACCTGAGCCTGGCCAAACACTTTCCAGATCTGCTTCACTGCCTCGGGGTGAAGCATCCATTCCCAGGGCTTCGGCCCCTGCCTCAACAGGATATCTGCTCTCAAGTTGAAATGCCCAGGGATGTGAACTGCTCTCAGCGAGAGGAGTTTCCCCAGGGACCACACAAGGACCTGGTGCGCCAGCTTGTACAAGGGGTGCGAACGCAGACCTCCTTGGTGGTTGATTTAAGAGACCACCGCTGTGTTGTCGGTGCGCACCAACACATGGTGGTCTCTTAGGTTCGGAAGAAAGTGTCTCAGAGCCTGAAACACGGCCAACATCTCCAGGCAATTGATGTGCCACCTGAGATGAAGACCCCTCCACAGACCTCGGGCCACTCATGACCGCTCCCCAACCAGTGAGGGACGCATCCATCGCAAGCGTGATGTGGCGACACGGAGCTCCCAACACCGGGCCCTGAGTCAAGAACCAAAGTTTCCTCCACATGTCTAAGGCACGAAAGCATCGCCACGTGACCTTGATCATGCAAAGCGGGTTTCCCCTCGGGGAGAACCCCTTCGTTTTGAGCCACCACTGAAGGGGTCTCATGTACAGCAGGTCAAAAGGAATCACGTTGGACGCAGCTGCCATCAGACCCAGTAGTTTCTGGAACAGCTTTACAGTGAGTGACCGGCCTTCTTTCACTCTCGTGACCTCGGTGAGGATCGAATCGACACGAGCGGGAGACAAACGTGCCTGCATCATGGATGAATCCCACACCATGCCTAGATACGTGGTCCTCTGAACTGGAGAAAGTACACTTTTCTTGGCATTTAGTCTTAACCCTAGCACTTTCATGACAGAACAACATCTCGATGTTGAACTGCCATTTGCTGAGACTGAGCCAAAATCAGCCAGTCGTCAATATAGTTTAGTATGCGGATGCCCTGGAGTCGCAGAGGAGCCAGAGCTGCATCCACACACTTCGTGAAAGTGCGGGGTGAGAGTGCCAGGCCGAAAGCAAACCTCAGGAGCCTCCTGTGATGAGGAAGGATGAAGACATGAAAATAGGCATCCTTCTTGGGAACAATGAAGTACCGGCTGTAGAACCCGGACTCTCACTTGTGAGGAGGGACCACCTCGATGGCCTCCTTACTCAGGAGAGTATTCACTTCCTGTTCCATAACCAGAGCCTGCTTGGGGCCCACAAGAGTGGGAGAAAACTCAGCTGAAGCTGAGAGGTTGAGCACCGAATTGAATGCGGTAGCCTCTTTCTACAGTCTGCAGGACCCATTGAGACACATTTGGCAGAAGTTTCCACGCTGCCAAAGAGTCTACTAAGGGAATCAGCCTCTCGAGGCTGACCTCTGATGTTAAAGGAACAACTAACTGAAGCTGAAGCTGGGGACTGGCAGGAAAACACCCAGTTAGATGTTCGAGGGACCTCCATGGAGGTCGCGAGCTTCCCGGTACCGCTACAATGTCGGGCGGTAACTGAGAGATAACTCTAACTCTGGGGACCGCTGCGCCCTGAAACACCAGGGGTGGCAGGGTTGGCAGAGTGGTCCCCTGAGGACACTGAGGAGAGACGGGCACCGTATAATGAGGTGTTAACCGCTCTTCACCAGAGGGGGCTGTCCTCACTAGCCCTGGGCCGCAATCGTCAGGGCTTCTTGGCCAAGCCCTTCCTAGCCTGGCTGCTGATGCTCACTGAGCAGCCCCCTGAGCTGGAGCAGGGCGAGGGAGGAACCACTGAAATGCCGCCACTTGACGTTGTGCCTCCTGGTGTCTGTCGACGACTGAATCAATAGCATCGCCGAACAGACCCAAAGGCACGAGCGGGGCATCCATAAGGAAGACCCTGTCCTTCTCTTTAATATTGGACAGGGTCAACCAAAGGTGTCTCTCCGCAACCACCATAGCTGCCATAGACCGGCCGATGGCATGGGCAGTCTCCTTGGTGGCGCGGAGAGACAGATCAGCGGTTCTACAGAGCTCAGCGATGTCCTGAGACAGAGCCCCCTCGCCTTCGTCCAGCTCCTTCAGCAGGTCAGCTTGGTATGCCTGTAACACCCCCATGGTGTGCACATACGCACCAGTCTGACCCGCTGCTGCATACCCCTTGCCCACCAGAGCTGAGGTGGTTTTTAGAGCTCTGGAGGGCAAGGTCAGAGCCTTCAAGGACAACGTCGCATCGGTGGACAGCAAGCACTTGTTCCACCCGGGGCATCGCCCTGTACGCGTGCTCAGATAGCCCCGCCACGTTAGCATAATGGGCGGCGGACGGGCTGTAGAGCCGCGAAGAGTAGGGTTTTCCCCATGACCTCGACACCTCAGTGTGGAGGTCGGGGAAAAATGGAAGGCTCTGACGAAGAGGTGGTGGCCGAGACCACAGAAAGCGTTCATCCAGCTTACTTCTCTGCGGTCGGCCTGTCTCTCGGCTGGCCACTCAAGATTGAGCGTGGCGACAGCACGAGTGACCACCTCTAATAGCTCCTCATACTGGGGAGAATGAGGGGGTGATTCCTCATCGGCGCCCTCTACATCCACCTCCTTGGAGGAAGACAAGAGAAGCGCCCGGCCCTCTCAAACCGCAGAGCGGGCTTCCGATCCCAGAGAGCAGGCGGTGGATCTGGCAGGTGAGGCAGAAGATAGGGACTGGCCCGTCTCCATACCCTCTGCCAGATCAAATTGAGATCCTCACGAGTGCAATCGCTACTCCACCTTGGCAGAAGCAGGACCAGACCCGCGAAGAACGCTGGTGAAGGCTTCCTCCTCGAAGAGAGCCTTCCGGGAGCGGAGCAAACGAAGAGGCATGCGTTAGCAATGTGGGCAACCAGCCCCCTCAAGGGCTGATGCCGCATGCGCCGCTCCCATACAGACAACACACAAGCCGTGTGTGTCCTCACTCGTAATAAAACGAGTGCACGGAGGAACACACGACTTGTGGTGTTGCTGCTTATCACCCTTTCTAAACATTGTTTGACACACACACAGACAAACAATCACTCTCTAAATGAAAGTTGTGCAATTGTGCACAAGAAACGGAGAGTGACTGCACATAGAATGCTTGCTGAATGGCAGAAAGCTAGCGCTGTTCTCACCGAACGTGCTTTTAAGTTTCCTGGTCGGTGACATAATCATGCCGGTGACGTCTCGCGATTCCATTGGGCTGATTACACACGTGATTCAGAGCGCGGTCACGCTGAAGGCGTTCCCATAGCGTTTTGACGCAGCTCAATGTTCCTGGAAGGGGACATTTGAATTTGGGAATGGAAAATGCAGACGGAAATCCCCAAAATAGATGCAGAGCTTAAGAGGTTAATTTGTACATAGTCGACAAATTACTCAAGACAATTCCTTTTGAGCCAGGAGGGACATTGTTGCACCTTTTTTAGGGGAGGGACATTATTGAATTAGACATAATTTATTGCATCACACGGATGGGGTAGGAAGGTCATTCCACCAGCCAGAAACAGTGTATGAAAAAGTTATTGCAAGTGATTTTGTGCGTCTCTGTGATGGTACCACCAGACATTATTTACAAGTGGATCTCAGGCTTCTGAAGGGAAAGGTCCGTGAGAGCAAGAATTATTGCTGGTTGGTAGATGATTAAATACTTATTTCATACAATAAAATGGAAATTAAATATTTAAAAATCATACAGTGTGATTTTCTGGATTTTTTTTTTCTTTTCAGTTGAAGGGTACCTACGATGGAAATTAGATATCTCTCCATTCTTTGTAAGTGGGAAAACTTGAAAATCGTGAGTGTATCATATACTTATTTGCCCCATTGTAATTGTGTTTGTTTGTTTGTTTTTGTCAGTTTAAGTACCAGTGATGCAGTGAGGGCTGCACTTAAGTCCTCATTCACAACTGTCTCTCTAAAAAACATACAACATGAATCATTATCCATCATTTTCACACCATGGACACTAAACAATCTAGGAAATGTGTGTAATGTGAAATACTGGATTATACATGCAGACACTTATAATAGGGGCTGAAAGTTTGGTTACATCTGTCCAGGTAAAATAAAAAAAGACAAAGCCCCCATTGCTGAGGCTGACCTCAGCTAATCAATTTCACCATTTGTTTCTTCTTGGTTGACTGAGTTTAAACTCCTACCATAGTCACAGCTCTTGAAGATGGCTTGACAAATGTAAAGGCTTAAGTGATATTGCTGTTGTTTAGTACAAATGTGCTGTGACACAATAATAATACATTTTATTTGTAATGCAAATTTCTTATACCCAGTGCACAAGAGTGAGGGAGAAAATGGAACACCCATCTTCTCTTGCCTAAAAGTGCGAATGAGACCAGGCAACATTCTTCAGAGCCAAACAAGTGTGCTCCAGTCCCAAAAAAAAAAAAACACAGTACACAAGGATATTTCGGCTCCCCTTTATAGTATGCTGACGCACAAGTGACATCATATAGCTGCCGTTGGCGGTCAAGAATGGTAAGTGAAAGTACATTCAACTCAACTCAACTCAAGGTTTATTTATAAAGCACTTTCAAAACCATAAAAATGGACCAAAGTGCTGCACAAAAATAATTAAAAAACTATAAAACAACATACAACAAACAAACCAGCGCAATCATTACAAAAATATAAATCGTACAGCAAGCTCACTCACATTACCAGACCCATTCAGACACCAAAAGCCTGATGAAAAAAATAAGTCTTTAAGTTCTTTTTAAAAGTGTCCATAGATGATGAAGCCTTTATAGATAGCGGCAAGGCATTCCAAAGTTTGGGAGCAGCGACTGAAAAAGCACGGTCACCCCTCCGCCTTAAGCGAGACCGTGGTACAGATAGGAGTTGATTCTGAGAAGAGCGCAGACAGCGTTGAGATTGATAAGGAGGCAACAAGTCCTGTATATATCCAGGAGCCTGATTATGCAATGCTTTATATACCAACATCAACACCTTGAATTGAATTCTGTAATTTACAGGCAACCAATGGAGAGAAATCAAGACAGGTGTAATATGATCCCATTTTCGAGTATTAGTTAAGAACCTGGCAGCAGCATTCTGCACATACTGAAGACGGGTAACCAACGAGTCACTCAGACCTAAATATAGAGCATTGCAATAGTCCAGTCTTGTAGAAATGAAGGCATGTATAACAGTTTCCAAATCCTTTGTTGAAAGGATAGGTTTCAATTTCGATAACTTCCTTAACTGAAAGAAGGAGGCTTTCACAACACTGTTTACTTGACGATCAAAACACATATTAGAATCAAAAATCACTCCTAAGTTTTTCACAAAGCCATGCGTGTTGACTGACAATAAACCACAGCTCTCAGCCAGATCATTCTCAGAGAATCGGTTCCCAAATATAATAAACTCTGTCTTATCCTCATTTAATTGCAAAAAATTTTTCGACAACCATCCTTTCACCTCAGTCAGACAGTTTGAAAAGTTAGCAACAGGTGTACAGTCATCAAGTTCAATGGGAAGGTACAATTGTAGATCATCCGCATACAAATGATAATTTACATTATGTTTCCTAAGAATCTCCCTCAAAGGCAACATATATAATGAGAATAAAGTTGGACCGAGAATTGATCCTTGTGGAACACCCCAAAATACAGTCACTGGCTCAGAAACACAATTTCCAGTGTTTACAGCACATGTCCTGTCCTGCAAGTAAGAAGAAAACCACTGAAGGGCAACACCATCTATTCCTATATAATCTCTAAGGCGGTCCAATAGGATAACATGGTCTATTGTGTCAAAGGCTGCACTCAAATCTAACAGCATTAATGCAACCCCACATTCTTCCAGGTAAAGCGAAAAAAGGCCAAGTCTGAGGTGCTGAGGCTGACCTCAGCTAATCACTTTCACCTTTTGTTTCTTCTTGGCTGACTGAGATAAAGAGATTTAACAGTAGTCATAACTCTTGAAGGTGGCTTGACAAATGCAAAGGCTTAAATTAAGTGATACTGCTGTTGTTTGATACAAATGTGCAGTGACACAGTAATAATACATTTTATTTGTAATGTACTTTTCTTATACCCAGTGCACAATGTGTCTTTATGCATAATGACAAAATAAATTCAAATTAGTGAATAAAGCAGCCTAATAACAGTACTAACAGAGAAACAATAACAACAACAATTAATAAGAGTTAGTTACTGGAGGACATCTGAAATTTTTTTTTTGAACTCGACCAAACTAGATATGATTGATCCTGAAGAAACTGAATATTGTTATACGCAACAGTTTACAGACAACTTTGAAGAGCGTAGTAGGAAAGCCAAAGAGGCTGAGACCCTGTCAGATCTCCCATCAGACACGGAAGTGTCTGGGTAGAGAGCACCATGGCATAACATTTATTCAGCACATTACTATTACTAGTCTATAACTATTACTTGTTTTCAGGGCACATTTAAAAGTCTACTTTTCACAAAAGATTGTACAATATTTCACATTCTTTTTTTACCTCAGTTTAAAATGTCATGTTCATAAAGAAGCTTACAACAGAGTTTTAAATACTGTCTGTATTAGTGAGAAACTGTAATCAAAACTATATTCTGTTTGTGATTATAACCTGTATCCTTAGTGACAATGACTAAAGTAATATCAAATATGGTGGTGTCCATAAATCTGGAAAGTCTGAAAGAACAAGAGTCCAGTATGAGATCATCTATCACAGGGGTGCCCAATCCTGTTCCTGGAGATCTACCTACCAGCAGACTTTAGTTCCAGCCCTGCTCTAACTAGGGTTGGGTACCGAAAAGCACCGGTACCCATATGACCAGTATGTACCGGACCGAAACAGAACGCAAATTTCGGTGCCTCATTTTGGTGCCACTTAAGTGCCTGAACTGTCTATTGAAATATTTGTCTTCTGGTGCTATGTCACGGATGTAAGAAGCATTGATTTGTCAACATGTATGATTGCTAGTTACCTTTAAATACTGCATTCATGGGGTGTCAGAATGATCGTAAAAATTATTTCCTGAATGAGAAAACTCACATGAACGCTTTGATGATACAAAATCCAAGACATCTTTGTAGCTACTGACCATTTTCACATTTCAAATTAAAAGCACAAATCGTCGGGAAATGAAACCATCCGTGAAGCGCGTGAATGCAGCAACTATCGTTACTCTTGCTCTGACTGCAGCAGGTGGTCTGCCGTTAGCTTAGCTAGTCAAAGTCAAAGTCAACTTTATTGTCAATTCTGCCACATGTACAGGACATACAGAGAATTGAAATTGCGTTACTCTCAGACCCATGGTGCATACAAGTAACATTAAATACAAAAAGTAACATTAAATACAAACAGTAACATTAAATACAAAAAGTAACATGAAATACAAAGGTAGAATTAAAAAATACAAATGAATACAAATAAACATATAATATATAAAAATGAAAAATACAAGTAAGGGCACATGGTAGAGAGTGCAAATCATGTAAACAATATAGTGCAACAGAGCTTATAAGTGTGTAAAAGTGTCAGAGCAGTCTTGTAACTGTCTTATGAGTAGTGTGAGGTAGTTGGCAGACCAATGCTGCACAAAGTGACTGGTGCAGGTCAGTGTGTGTGTGTGTGTGTGTGTGTCAGAGTTCAGAAAGTCCATGGGGCAGAAGGGGGAGTGAGGGGAGTGGGGGCAGAGCAGAGAGAGAGTTGAGCTTCCTGACAGCCTGAAGGATGAAGATGTCCTTCAGTTTGCTGGTCCTGGCCTGGAGACTCCGCAGTCTCCAGCCTGATGATACTGCCTGATGGAAAAGCTTTGCATTGGGTGGGTGGGATCCGCTGCTATGCAGAGGGCTTTTTTGGTGAGACTTGTGCTGTAGATGTCCTGGAGGGTGGGGAGAGGGACACCAATGATCCTCTTAGCTGCTCTGACTATGCGTTGGAGAGTTTTTTGACAGGACGCATTGCAGGCTCCAAATCACACAATGATGCAGCTCGACAGGATGCTCTCGATGGTTCCTCGGTAGAATGTGTACATGATGGGGGCTGGTGCTCTTACTCTTCTTAGCTTGCGGAGGAAGTAGAGACGCTGCTGTGATTTCTTGGCCAGTGCAGTGGTGTTGTTTGTCCAGGAGAGATCCTCAGTGATGTGCACACCCAGGAACTTGGTGCTGCTCACTCTCTCCACAGACGCACCGTTGATGGTCAGAGGAGCATGCTGAGTGTGCGCTCTCCTGAAGTCAACAACAATCTCCTTCGTCTTCTCCACATTCAGAGAGAGATTGTTGTCTCTGCACCACGTGGCCAGGTGGCTCACCTTGCTTCTGTAGTTTGTCTCATCCCTGTTGCTAATGAGACCCACCACAGTCGTGTCATATGCAAACTTGATGAAGAGGTTGGAGCTGTGTGACGGTGTGCAGTCGTAGGTCAGCAGAGTGAAGAGGAGGGGGCTCAGCACACATCCCTGGGGGGCCCCTGTGTTAAGAATGATGGTGCTGGATGTGTTACTGCTGACCCGTACTGCTTATGGTCTTCCAGTGAGGAAATCCAACAGCCAGTTACACAGTGAGGTGTTGAGCCCCAGCTGGACCAGTTTTTGGGTGAGCTGTTGTGGGATTATAGTGTTAAATGCTGAACTGAAGTCTATGAACAGCATTCGGACATATGAGTCTTTTTTGTCCAGATGTGTGAGTGCAGAGTGGAGTGCAGTGGAGATGGCGTCATCAGTCGAGCGGTTGGGCCGATACGCAAACTGTAAGGGGTCCAGGGAGAGGGGCAGGACAGACTTAATGTGCTGCATGACTAGCCGTTCAAAGCACTTCATGAGGATGGGGGTAAGTGCAACTGGACGGTAGTCATTAAAGCAGGAGGGAGATGACTTTTTTGGCACCAGAATGATCGTGGTGGCTTTGAAACATGTGGGGACAACTGCCTGGGAGAGTGAGATATTGAAGATGTCTGTGAAGACATCAGGGAGTTCCATTGCACAGTCTCTCAGTACACGACCAGGAATGTTGTCAGGACCCGGAGCTTTGCGTGCATTGATCCTGCTGAGGGATCTCCTCACACGACCATCACCTGGTCACCAGGAGGCGGTGTGGTCTTTTGTGCAGTGGTGCTGTTTTGCTAGATACATTAAACACAGTTAAACACACTTAACTTAAAATGCCAACAACTAAATGTTTTAAAGTGTGGCTATATTTCATGAGAAATTATTCAGACACCGCGACATGCAGCAAATGTTTTACAACAGTTGTGTGTAAAGGGGGAAACGCATCATACATTTGAGGGCACATGGAATAAACTTGAAAGCAGAGGGATGCACCGTGTTTGACAGTTTGTGGACATCAGCTGGCACTATCAGCAGGGTGCGATTTGCTCTAGCCTATGCATCCCTGCCTTTGCTGAATTATATTTATTCCCGGTGGGGATAAATCATCCTGTGAAGCTCTCCTACATCCTGAATCAAATCGTCTAAATCAAATGTTTTGCGATCAGCGCTTTAAAATCCTAAATCAAATGATTCACCGTACTTGGTTTTATGTTTCCTTTTGAATCAAATGATTCACGATCCAATTGGAGCGCTTCGAAACAGTGAATCATTTTGCGACGCAGTGATTTACTTATTCGTAAATAGTGTCAAATAGTTTCAAAAAGCTCTGTTTATACTTTGCTCACTTTCACTATATAATTTATTCGTAGTTTGAAATGAAATCATTACAATTAATAAGCCTAACTTACAAAGTTTTTTATGAAATTGTGATCACATTAGACAGTTTTCATATTAAAAACATTTCATGACGTGACACGTAACAAATTACACTAACAATTTGGTCAACCTCCCACCTATAGGAAGAGAAAATAGGTTTTCAAAAGCATCCCCCCTCTGCCCCCTGGTTTAGACTAGAAGGGAGACAGATCTGACCACTGGGCATGCGCACATGAATCTAATGTTATTTTTGTCACACTGTACAACAATAATACTGTTTATGTATTATAGTAAGGGCTAAGTTTAGGGTTGGGGTAGGTGTAGACGTTAAAAAAAACATACAATCTTTTAGGTAGAACAATTAATTTCATTGTTAGTTTCAGGTCGGAGCTGTATCCCTTCTAGCCACAACCCTGCCCCCTGCCCTAGTCATACCAGGACATGCAATAAGTAATGAGAGGTGTCCTATTTTGCCAGAGAAGGCAAATATGGTAATATTTCTGCAAAAGAATTGCTGAAATTTGAAGCTGTTTATTTAATTACAAATTATTGTAGTTGGGTTAGGTGGCTTGTGTTTTGTATATACTTAAATATTAATGTATAGTTTAAACTTTTTAAACATTTTTCATTTTAAAGAACTTTTTTGTCAAATAAAAAGATGTTCTTGTGTCATCCACCATTTTGTGGCTTTTTTCTAAAAGTATCGGTTCAAGCACCGTTTTGGCACTGGTACCGTTTTAAAAGTATCAATTTGGCACCGGTATTGAAAAAAACCCAAACGATACCCAACCCTAGCTCTAACACAGCTGTCTGTAATTATCAAGTGCTACCTAAGAGATTAATTAGCTGGTTCAGGTGTGTTTAATCAGGGTTGGAGCTGAACTAAAGGATAGTAATTCTCCAGGAACAGGATTGGGCGCCCCTGATCTATCACATCTCTGTAAGTTACTAAAACCACACATGAAAACCTACAAGCTTGTATCCAATAACATTTAAGATTTGTCATTTACATGCTCACAAAAAAATGAGCTGCAGAAAATTGATTTGGCAAAATTCAGATTGACATTATTTTAGGTTTCCAAGTGCACAATTTTACTTGACAGTTAAGAAAATTTGATAATAAAGAAATAGATAGTAGCTAGTAGCTTCACAGCTGATAACCAATATCCATAACATTTTTAGTTTTCAAGTTTTTAATGAATAAGAACCAGATTAAAAAAACATCTGAAAATATGCATTGGGGGGGGGGGGGGGGGGTAGTGAAGTTTATAAACTGTATAAATATAAATTGGATAAATATAAAATTTCAAGTTCACAGGACATCAAGTTCTTGTGATTCCTCTAAACCCTCCTATTATTCTTTGGGTCAATTTGACCTGATGCAATTGTGGTAAGAAAGAGTAGGGAACCAATCACACACCCAAAAATAATATAGTTGTACTGCATGAACAGACAGTAGTGACTACACCACCCTGTATTACTATCTGGGGAAATACAAACATAAGGTACACAGATTTGAGATGTCC
This sequence comes from Garra rufa, assembly GCF_049309525.1. Lineage (NCBI taxonomy): Eukaryota > Metazoa > Chordata > Actinopteri > Cypriniformes > Cyprinidae > Garra > Garra rufa. Next base: position 15,237,085 of record NC_133378.1, read on the forward strand.
TCAACATAAAGGGACAATGAGACGTGGATATGAAAATGTACAATTTGTCTTTTTTTTTTTTTTACTTCTGTCACGGTGTACATATTAAATGCGCTACACGCAGATGAATTCAAACCAAAGTCTTTAATAAATTAACAGTTTGGGAGACAGGCAGGTCATTCAGGAACACGCACATACACATTAAAATAACTTTTAAGCCAGACAAAGAACAGACACAAACTTAGAAGGACACTAATCAAATTAAAAACAAGTGATGTGAATACGCTTAACAAGACAGGAACTCCAAATAAGGCCATATGGAACAAACCAAAACTGACAGAATGACAGGGGTTTCACATTACTCCCCCCTCCTGGAATGTGTGACCTCGCACCATAATCAGATGGAAGACATGAAGAAGACATGTGGCTGGACAACACAGAGTCTATACAGGAGGAGGTTTTGGCAGACGGGAAGAGGACGATTAACAGAGTCCAGGGAGGTGACAACAAAGGAAGGAGCTGAGGAGGAGACAGGAGGGATCCAGAGCAGGAGGAGCCAGGTGAGACCCAGTCCGCAGCCATGATGGTGACCCACGGTGAAGCTGACAGAGGGAGGAGCCATGGTGGAGGAATGGCTGACAACTCCAGGGGGCTGACCGACGAAGGTGGAGCAAGTGGCAGTGGAGCCCGAGGCGGAAATGGAAAGACCGAGGGCGAAACCGAGAATTGGGAGGGCCAAGGCAGATCCCAAGGCTCTAGCGACAGAGGCGGAGATCCGGAGGTCCACAGCGGAGCTGGAGCGACAGAGGACTGAGACGGAGCCCAACGGAGTCGGTGGGACGAAGCGACAAGGCGCAGCCAGAAGGCAGAGCTGGAGGGACGAGGGAGCCTGGTGGATCTGGTGGGCCGATGGGCGATGGTGGAGACGAGGGAGCTAAGAGCTGGGGTGGAGCTGCAGAGTCAGAGGGCCTGGACTCTGAGGCTGGAGGTGGAGATGAGGGATCCTCCAGCCATGACGCAGATGGAGACTGGCAGACCCGCACAGATGGTGGGCTGAGGGTGAGCAGAGGGCTGTCAGGGGACAGTGGTGGCATGGCAGATACAGCATGGCAGACAGAAATTGGCAAAAGAGGGAGGGTAGGTGGGAAATTCAGGCTGGCAGACAGTTCAGGCTAGAGAGGAATTTCAGTTTCTATATCCTCAGTTGAAATCAATCAAATCTTTTTCCAACAGCAGCCTCCTCTCGCTCCACGTTGCTTCCCACCATCGCGGGCGCTGTAGCCGGCTCTCGCACCTGGTCGGACATGATAGCCTCAAGCTCTATGGCAATCATTTGCTCTGTCGCTCCCATTGGCGATGGCTCATTGATCAAGGTTGGTTGCTGGCTCTCCATCCGCGGTGAGCTCAGCTCGTACTCCGTGTGTCAGGTGATGGTTGGCTGGGCTCTGTGTCTGGAGTGGGGCTGGTGTCATCCTCCATGGTCAGTGAAGCTCTACTGGACACCAGCACCCAACTCAATATAATCAGCGATGCTCTCCCAAGGACCATCCCCGGACAGTTGCGCTTTGACAGAGGTGTTCAGTCCTGCACGATAGAATGAGCAAAGGCAGCTGTCCAGATGCGTCATGGGCGGGGAACACAAAGTCTGTTGTGTGGTATTCGAGAGAGCGATTCCCCTGCTCCAGGAGCAGGATGAGGACTGACGGGTAATGTGTGGTGGAAAAAACAGACAAAAACAAACACTGAAAAAATAAATGCAGGTTTAAAACACTGTTTAACTGTTTTCAGTCTGGTTATCTGTCATGGTGTACGTATTAAATGCACTCCTTAAAGATGAAGTCAAAACAAAGTCTCTAATAAATACATAGGCAGGCAGGTCATTCAGGAACATACACATTTAAGTAACTTTAAAGCCAGACAATGTGACAAAGAACAGACACAAACCTATAAGGACACTAATAAAATTACAAACAGGTGATGTAAATACACTTAATGAGACAGAACTCCAAATAAGTGTATACGGAACAAACCAAACTGACAGAATGACAGGGGTGTTACAACTTCATTAGCCAACCATATATATATATATATATATATATATTAAGACAATATCAAGTTCACAATACGTGGTCCTAGACATGACAACTAGCTGTGACATAGGAATAAATGGATTAAAAAGTGATAAAAAAAAATCAGTGAGAACCCTAGGTTTAATCCCAAGGCCTGAAAATGCCAATTACACAATTAGATGCAGAGTAAGATGGCAATGAAACTCCTACTGTATGAGACAGATTATGAGGGTTGGAGTGGTGACTGCCCATTATTCATCTGTTCTTCATGGTATAGCCAAACTACCTCCACCTACAGTAATCTTCTAATAACAAAGCATTTCAACTTTGGGGGCTACCTCTGTAGTTTCTGTTTCCAAAACCATTAAGTCTGAGGCCCAACATTTGGCACCGCCTGACCTTGCACAGGTAATACACCAACCAGATCGACCTCATCTTCTTCATCTTCATACACCGGAGATGTATTATAACAAAAGATGACCCAATCCCTTTTCCTAGAGGCTGAAGTGTGTAATAAATTGTGCAGCATTCGGTTGAAGTGCTCATACTGTCCATTTCCTGATGGATGGTACAGTGTAGTGCGAGACTTCTTCACCCCGTGCAAGTCACAAAGCTGACGAATTAACAAGGACTCAAATGCATTTGACTCATGCAATTCTACTAATGTAAAAAAGGACATTTTATATCCTAAAAACTAATTGTTTAGCACATTGAACATCTATTTGCTATATCTATTCTATAACATGGTCTGAACACACTCAGTATAAACACTTTACATTCAATTGTTATACGATAAATTAAATAAATAAAAAAATATGAACACAGTCATAAATACAAGCATGCTTTGCATGTATTATACAATACATGTTGTCTAAACATTCTTAGACTATATAATTTACTGTTACAACGTAAAGACTATTACTTCTATATAGCATCATTTTCTAAAACATTAAAAAAACATCCTGGCGTCATCAGACATTTAGCTGAAAATGAAATGAAACATAACATTATGGTTTACTTGATGTAGTCAAAAAGTCTAGCTAGTAATGTGCAAGTTTTGTCACAGTAACACAATAACAGCGAATGCAAGTAGGCAACTAAAAGAAAGACTTACTCATGTAAATGTCTCCTCCTGCTGGATTAGCCGTGCGCATTCTTCCTGTGATAAGGTAAAAATAAGACTAATCCTCACAGTGCATCTTCTTTCAGAAATGAACAGTAAACCAGATGAGCTTGAAGGAAATTCGCTTCTTTGTTATGGTGAGGTAGGCGTTTACCTCCCGTGCTTTGCTCGCATGGCTAAACATAATATGAAAGCGAAAGTAGCTTGTGGGCGTGATCAAATTTAAAATTATTAGCTCTGTTCGGATAGACTGGACATTGGCGTTGGACATTGGCTTCATATGGATTACCTTATCACAGAATATTTGTTTTTGATAAAACTTACTTATACATATCAAACTTTCAAAAGACATATTGCTTATGTCTCTGCGTTGTGTATTGGCTGAGTTATAGTATATTTTAATGCCACGTTTTTGAATGAAGAGCAGGGAGACCAATGCGGCAAACAGCTGTCACTTCATATATCAGTTTATGTGAGGATATGTGCATCCCCACCAGGACATTCTTGGCCTCAGGGTTACCAGGGAATCCGCCGGCCTGAATTTTAGGCATGATTTGTATGCATGCAGGTCCCCTACCCTCTTGATGGAGGCCGCAAAGCAGGAGCAGAAACTTCAGCTCTACTGATTGCTCGTAGACTTTAAGGGTGGAGGGAGACAGCCTTTGCTCCAACCCTTGCTGCAAAAAGAACAGCGTGACTCTGATCGGGCATCTTCAAACGAAGATGAACAGGTTTCAATTCAAGGTGTAAGCGTCTCATAGACTGGGCTCTTGCCAAAGTTATGGTGTCTACCAATCCTTGGGGTAGATCACCTAAAACCTCTGCGTCCCATCCAGGGACCAGAAATGTAGTTTCCAGAGGTTTGGATGGAGGTGCCAAAGGGTGCCCCATCCCTGAGTCAGTAGATCATTCCTCAGAGAAATCTGCCAAGGAGGTGCTGTCACAAGGAGCATTAGTTTCTGGAACCAGGTCCGAGTGGGCCAGTAGGTCGCCACTAGCAGAATCTACTCCTCGTCCTCCCTGACCTAGCACAGTGTCTGTGCGAGAAGTCTCACTAGGGAAACACATATTTGCGCTGGCCCTGCAGCCAGCTGCATGCCAGTGCATCCATGTTGTGAGTTCCCTTGAGAAGTAGAACAACTGGCAGTGGGTAGTTTCTGGAGAGGCAAACAGATCTACCTGAGCCTCCCCGAAAAGTCTCCAAATCAGCTTGACCACAGAAGAACAGAGCTCGTGAAAGCCTGTCGGCTGCACGGTTGACCAAGCCCAGAAGGTGAATGTCATCAGATGCTTCTGACTCCAAAGGAGGAGTCGGTTGATGTACGCAACGGTCACAGTGTTGTCAGTGCGGACCAGCATGTGCTTGCCTCGTAAGTACCCTTTGAGACAGTTCAAGGAAAGTAACTGATAGCAATTCTAGGCAGTTGATGTACTAGAGGGGGTGAGAAGGACAGCCCAAAGGACAGGACTTTGTACTTAAATGCTTGCCCTTCGAACGCAAACTGCAGAATGGTCTGTGGTGTGAAAAAATTGAAACGTGTCCTTCAGGTCGATCACTGCAAACCAATCATGGGGACATAGACACCTGATAATGTGTTTCTGCTTGAATCCAAGATCAGATGTTATTCCAGCACCTTTCTTGAGTACTATGAAGTAAGGGCTGTAAAACCCTGTCCTCATATCGGGCGGAGAGTCCGGGGGTTGACCTGTCCAACACCCCCTGACACACCAGAGATATAGAAAATTGCTCCTTTGTTGAGAATTTGGGGAAAAAATTAAACAGAAGATTCTCTGCCCGACCCTGCGTTCACCATCTTCCGAAGAGCAGCTCCCTCCATCTCTGGGTCACCCGTCTCAGGGCCTCTTCCACTTGCCACTGGTCTTGGTGGGGGCCTAGTGCCACTGTGAAGGCTGCTGCGATGACTGCACGGGAGCAGGGATGGAGGCAGAGGGCTGCCCTCCACAACGAGCAGACTGAGATGTCATCAGTGGCTGGATGGAGGCAGTAGCTGCATGCCGGGGCAGGACGCAACTGAGAACTGTTGGGCAAAGTTCTCCACCGCATTGCCGAAGAGGCAGGTCTGGGACACGGGGGCATTCAGAAACCTGGTATTGTCAGTTTCCCTCATGTCGTCCAGACACAGCCAGAGATGGTGTTTCTGGACCACCATTGTGGACTTGGCATTACCCAGAGACTGCGCCTTCATCACTAGTAGCATGAGGCCCGTAGTGATACAAAGCTCTTTAAGAACTTCTGGGTCATGGCCATCCTTATACGTGTCCATCAGTGCTTGAGCCTGATGGACCTGTAACAATGCCATGGCATGTAAGTCAGAACCACCTTCACCACAGTCAATAGAGGCACTGCTGATCAGAGCCAACTATGGCCTACGGGCCTGGGAGGGGAGCCACGGATTGCCCTGCTAGGTGGAAGCAGCGTCGGGACATAATTACATCGCCATCGCACGCTCCACCGGCGGGACAGCCATGCACCCCTGCACTGGTCCCCCATCAAGGGTGGTGAGGGATAATGTTCCACTGGAGGGTTTTCTGGCAGTGAAACATCTGGTGAGAACCAATCATCCAACTAGGAAGATTTGGAACGTGATGGAGGATTCCAATCATGCATGACCTTCTTGGAGGCCTGGGCAAGCATAGCCATCATCTTCGGGTCTGTATCAAGCACCACTGACCGCGCGGTGGATGACAGTGTGCCAGAATCATTTTCCCCTGAGTCTGGCTCGCCCTGCGATGCCGCGATCAACATCAGATTGTCAGAGGGAGCCCCAAAGAATACGAGTGTTATCTCGCAAGGAGGTCTTGCCCATTCCCTTGGCAGCTCCACTGGCTGCAGAGTGCCGGTGGAAGGAGGTATCACAGAGGATTTGCCCGCTGGGAAATTCCTCACCGTCACTGTAAGACCAGTCAGCTCTCTGCTAGCGGTAGAGTCCCCCTGGTGTTTTCCAGGGGGAATGATAGATCTAGGCAGAGGAACTGGCACCCTGCCCCTTTGCAGGAAAAGGAGTCTGGTCCACAACTCCAAGATCCTCCCGCAATGAGAGCATGACACCCTGAGGAATGATCTACTGACTCAGGGATGGGGCACCCTTTGGCACCTCCATCCAAACCTCTGGAAACTACATTTCTGGTCACTGGATGGGACGCATAGGTTTTAGGTGGTCTACCCCAAGGATTGGTAGACACCATAACTTTGGCAAGAGCCCAGTCTATGAGACACGCTTACACCTTGAATTGAAACCTGTTCATCTTCGTTTGAAGATGCCCGATCAGAGTCACGCTGTTCTTTTTGCAGCAAGGGTTGGAGCAAAGGCTGTCTCCCTCCACCCTTAAAGTCTACGAGCAATCAGTAGAGCTGAAGTTTCTGCTCCTGCTTTGCGGCCTCCATCAAGAGGGTAGGGGACCTGCATGCATTTTCGGTCAACAAATCATACCTAAAATTCAGGCCGGCGGATTCCCTGGTAACCCTGAGGCCAAGAATTTCCTGGCATAACTTGTCTTTATAAAGATGTCCACCCAAGAAGCTCTTTAAGAGCTGCTTTTAGTGCTGAGCAGAGTATGTGAGTGAAGCGGAGTGGAGCGGTGTGATTTTGAATGGAGGGAGGAGCAAATTTTTTAAAAGTCGGAGCATCGTGGTTTTCACTCGCTCCAAGAGTGCTCCACCACCGCTCCTTCATGAGAACAATTCATGCCAACGGTCCGTAATATAACTGCATATTAAGCAAGAATTCACATGTTAAATATGTATAGGTAGCTTGATGGAGATGGATCACTCAAATCAGAAATAATGTGAAGGCTATGATGACGCCAATGGACATGAGCGGTTCACAAGGAATTAGTTTGTTCCTTCTAGATACTGAATATTTTCAGGTGAAAGCATAAGCAATACTTCAATAGTAATCACTAATCAAGGAATATAATAAACAAATGATATATCCACTATCGGCAAGATATTAAATGAAGCATCAAAAATATTTACCTACAGTACCAAGCAAGTCAGCAGTCATGCACGCACACATAGCTGTTTTTTCATTACCCCTTAAATTGTGCAAAATGAAATTGAGAATTGAAAATATGCCCAATTGCACATTTTTTTTTTTTTTTTTTACGCTCACATGAGGTGGTTTTTCAGGCAATTCTAAAAAGGAATATTTCGCAAAACAGCAATGCAAACTTTTTTTTTCTGCACTTACAGGTCACATTCGATTGAATATAGAGAAAATACAAAAAAAAATCCATTGCCAAGACTTGTCGCAAGAGGGAAAAAATACGTTTTAGTCAAATAACATCGGTTAATGGAAATGCTGTCATTTCACAATGCTTTTTAATCAAAATTTATAAAATGTCACCAAAGTTTTGCACAAATCTGTAATGGAAATGCACATAATGTAAACAACAAGGATTTAATACACCAAACTTTCACACTGGCCAGACAATACAGCCAGGAAGAGCACCGAACAGATACCACATAAACTAAACTAAAAATAAGACTGCCATAGTAGAGAAGACCTGAACTGGGTGAGTCTCATAAGGAAGACATACAAAATATGCAGTGATGGGGGCCTCTAGGACAGGTTTTAAAAGCCCTGGTGTATGGAGACAGTTTGAAAGACTTTGATGTGACAGCCACCATGTCTCTAAAGACATTCCATGTTTTATCTTCAGTCTTACATGGTACTTTGATGTCATACAATGACAACTAGCCCCTTAAGCTCTGCAGCTATTTGGGGGATTTCCGCCTGCATTTGGCCTACCTAAATTCAAATGGTTCCCCTATACACATACAATGGAGGAAATAAAAAAAATGGTTTCATTGTATAGAAAACCATTTAAATTACATAATATCAGTGTAATTCTTTATAAATAACATTATATAGGTTTCAAATATTACAATAAAAACTAAAAAAAAAAACATAGGCGCTTTTTGATTTTTTTTTTTTCAGAAGTTTTTTTTTTTTGAAAGTCTGTTATTCAGGTTTTGGGTGTCTCAGCTATTTGCAAATTGTTTTGTTTGATTCCACTAGGTCTCAGGATATACCAGAAAAAAGATTTTTTCATATAACAGTTTCTAATTGGAAGTTATTGAATTATAACCGAAGGGAGTCGCATTGCTCCTTTTTCCCCCTTTTCCCCCCTAAAAGTGTCCTTCTGTTTCTTTGCAAAAACAGGTTTTATAAAGCACATTACCCCTTAGAATACTATTTTACTATGTACCATAGCACTTTCCATGATTATTGACTGAATTATGTTTCATTTTTATGTTTGCCTGTGTATTTACTGAAACACCTACTGTACTTCACTGTCAATATTCAATATACACTCAATACATAGCTTAGCAGATTGTTTTGGTGTCCTTTACGTTTCAAACTTATTATAAGAATAAAACAAACCTGAATAGAAGCACTGTAATACTTATAGACACGCTTATGAGCCGCGGATCCTCTGCTCTCCATGGAAACGGACCGTTATTTATTCATTTAGCGTCTATTTTGGCTAATGGCGACCGCTTTATTCGTCTGAGACACATATCTACGGTCTGAGAGTCCAAAAACTACATATCCCAAAAGCCCCTGCACCGTCGAAGCATCTTTTGTGACCCGGAACCCAGGGGCGCCGCTAAGGGGGGGTAAATTAGGACAATTCTAAGGGCCCACACCTTTTAGGGGCGCCCAGAGATCTGCTTTTGTGTGGTAGGGGGGGCCAACCTCATATTTTGTCATAGGGCCCAAAATTGCGAGCGGCGCCCCTGCCGGAACCTCTCCATGACTCTTCTTCTTCTGCGCGTCTGGCGAGGCAGAGCTGTCATCGTTCACACCTCTATTCAGCACAGCAGGCGGCCGGAGAGTGTAATCTGATCTGCTGAAGCACTCTGAATGCAGCCGTGAACACACACACACACACACACCTGTTTGAGCGGTTTTGAGCGCGTTTGAAAGGGCGCGCCGGTGACTGAATGAGCGCGTCTGGCAAAACAATGGATTTCTCAGCAATAAAAGCACGGAGAAACGTGAAAATGGTCTTGTTTGAAAGAAGAGATCCTAATCTAAAAGATAAAATGGAGTTTGTGGCCGTTTGCGGCTAACTGAAGCAGTAGTATGTGGAGGAAAGTAATAGAATACATTATTATACTCTTCAAGTATATTCTGACATCGCGATTCAATTGAAGATTATTTGATCTGTGTTTGTCACACAATAAAATGATTTACATGGTCAGATTCTTGAGAATGAGAGCTTTCTTGTGATAAATGACTTGTCTGTTTTGTGAAAAATATAAGAAATACACATTCTTTGTAATAATTCTTCACAATCGTTAGGCGGAAATTTGTGTGTGGTACGACATCAATTCTAAGCATAATTTTACTACTTTATGTATCATAAAACTAAAAGTTATGGTATTCCTAGTAAAGAGGAGACTCTAAGCTTTCAAATGAGACCATATATGGGCTGATACTATATGAGGAAGGTCATGTAAATGAAGCATCAACATTTTGAAACAATTTTTATTATATTCTGACATCGCGATTCAATTGAATCCGCAGAGTTTAAGAGGCTAGTTAGTTTATGCAAATTAGAAATCCTGCATTGAACGTGTCACTTTACACTTTACAATCAACCATCACCGTGAATGAAAGTATTTGCATAAAATGCCCACAATGTCCACATTATTTTTCATGTCTTGTCTTTTAAATACTTTTAGTGTCCTTGATAAAAGAAATAGTTATTTTTTCCAAATGTTATAAATTACATATACTATTAATTAGATTGTGTGTTTGGGGGGTATTTAAAAGGCCTATTTAAGTAGTCAACAAAGGCATAAATGACCTGACACAAACATTTTAGTAAACACAAAAACATATTCTGGAGGTTTCACTTGCTGGAGAAAAAAAAGGTGTTAGCGGATTTTAGGGTTAAAAAGTGTAGTTGCATACTTTCTAACCTCACAAAATGTAGTAGCAAAAATCAAATGTCTCTCATCGCATAGGAGACAAATTCACTCTATTTATATATTTTCTCTAGCCTTCAAGGTTACATCTTCTAATAGCTGGTAAATTTCCATACCAGTAAGGAACAAGAAAGAACCCTTACTAGCACTCTTCAACTGATACATGGCCACTAAGAGACCTTTTGGGCCTCAGACTGGCACCCCCCCCCCAACCCCCCCACCCCCCTTGTTCGCCTCATCTCAGTTCAGGCCTACATGACCTGTTATGTTGCTACACCCTTACAGTGGTTCTACGTAAACAAGCAGTACGTGGTGCTTCATAAGCACACAAGGAAAGTAAAATAAATTTTTCTTCCACACAAAACCAGTTTAAAGCACTTTAAATAATGCAGTCTAGAATTCTATGTGTGGAATTTTCTTTGTTGCAGGCCGACATGTCAAGATACTGTATTTAGACATGAAATTCCAATCTAATCTCTAGCCAGCTGTCACAACGTGTGTACTGGTGGTGAACTGGTGTAGATCCAAGGAGAAGCCAGGAAGCGGGAGTACAAACAAAACGAACACTTTATTAAAGAAAACACAAAACCAGGAGCTTGAACCTAAGAACATGTAACGTTATCGACGGACAATGGGTGTGAGCAGACATAGACTATAAATACACAGGAGACAGGGCGTGTGGTTACAAACGAGGGGGAAATACAAATATGGGCAAGACTAAACCAAATGAACATGAACCAAAAAGGGGAAACAAGGACTAAACCATTTGTACTGGAAACAGATGGGGGAAAACACTGGGAAAACAGAACAGAACAGGACAAAATGCTGACATTACCCCCCATCCCCCTGGGCGCCCTGGAGTCTGCTAGGCAGGGACATTGGGGATACAAGATACAAGGGGCGGTCTCCAAGGCGGATCAGGGTGGAGGCCGACCTCATCGGGCTGAGGACAGTGGTGGAGCTCTGGAGGATGACTGGTGATTTAGAACTGGGCTGGTGGTTCGAGCCATTGGGACGGTATGTGGAGGTTCTCGGCTTATGGCAAGCTGGCGCGATGTGTTGTGTTTGAGAGGGGACTGGAAGATGAGACTTAATCAGACTCAGAATTTCTTCCACCTCAAAATCAGATCCGTTTAAATATAGAATAAGGTTGACTAGCTCGATCAAGAGGAAATTACAAGAGGGAAGATCGCAGCGTATGGTCTCATCATCCAGTCCCAAAACAAACACAGTGCCGACAGAAGCTTCGTGCCAGCCTACCTGATGGGAGAGCCCGATGAAGTCCTCCACATATCGCTCCAGAAGACAGGGCGTGTGGTTACAAATGAGCAAACGAGGAGGAAATACAAATATGGGCAAGACTAAACCAAATGAACATGAACCAAAAGGGGGAAACAAGGACTAAACCATTTGTACTGGAAACAGAGGGGGAAAAACACTGGGAAAACAGAACAGAACTGGACAAAATGCTAACGCCAGCATGGTAACTTCTGAAAAACATACATGAAATATAATCTTAATTCAACAAGGTTCATTCATTCCATAAAGCAAAATATATAACTATAACTTCAAACAAAGCTTGTTTAAAGCATATTGTTAATGAAAGAATCTAGCCTAAAATGTACATATTGCATATGTAGCATATTATAAATATGCCAATAAGATTAATGAAATATTGTATGCATTTTTTTCAAGGTAGAATCTCATAGCTTCTGAATCAACCATTCATCTGAAAGTTAGGGACTAACTATCTTCAGACATGCATTCATTATTTATACTGCTAATTCTTTATTGGGTATCAGGGAGTGATGAAGCTTATCCCAGTCTCTCAAACCCAAGGCAGAGGTATTATAACTCTACTGGTATTGATGGAACTTGCGACCATAGTTGCTTTTGGGAAACACACCCCTTGACGGCATCACAGGGCATGTTCAATATGTACTAGATAATTAAAGGGAAATATACCTGTTAGTAATACAAAATATAAAATAAAGAGTTGCTCATTTTTTAAATGAAAATACACAGTTGTTTTGAGATTGTTTCTCACCATTAACATTTATTTATTAGTTGTTTCTGTGTAGTATGGCATATTGACTGAGTGCAAATAAAATATTCAGTTCTTTGGATGGAAATTTGAATGTGGCTTTATGTCACCAGTACAACAACAGGGTGATTGAAAATACGTGCCTCTATACATACATTTCTGCAGCACTGTATTTACGTACCTTACTGCACGTTTTGTGACAGTTTCCAAGTACAACACTGTTTTACTGCCTTTAGTGTTCTTTTCAACTGGAAACTGCAGTTATTCGTACAAATAGGTTTTTTTTCCAAGTTTGCAGGAATGTATATAAGGTCACATATTTCTAATGAGCCTATGTTGCACAAGTATCACCATTCTGTTGTCTCCAAACATTACTGACCTTACAAACCATGTTAAATTTGAACAAACACTTTCCCTTGGGAATTATTATTTATTTGATTTTAATGAAATTGTGAACCTAACATGTTAAGCATTATACCAATAACATCAAAAATATTTAAGATGAACCAGCAGTGACATATTATTGCAAAACAAAAAAAGTTCCCCAAACTCCTCATATACGTCATAACGACCATTAGCAGATCAAAGCAATAGTACAAGCCAAAGGTCAAAAATGCACCAAACAAACAAACCCCACCCAAAACATTTAGGTATAAATACAGAGTAAGTTTGAAACCTGTGTTACAAAAACAGGAGAGTATTTGTTCTTCAATCAATTCTACATCAAAAAACCTTCAGACATTTTGGTAAGATTCAAGACTCAAAATTGCTCACAAAAATAAATTAAGTAAATGTAAATAAAAAATCTTAGTTGCTAACTTAGTTGTATATGTTATGCAAACAAAAACAAAATTTATTTATATATTTTATCTTTTACAGAATACGCTTTGAAAGACCAGCAGAAGGATGGGGAAACCTGCCCCATTATGTCTTATAACACTACTGTCTTTTCTTTGCAGTAAGCCAAGAAGTAGATAATAAATATGACAGTAATTGTAACTTACTGCTGAATTATGAAATTAATTAATTTAATGTCAAATTTGGTGTTTAAGTAGTATGCCGTTTTGTCAAGCAAAAAATATCTACTAAATATAATTTTTATATAAAGATTTATGATTACAGCTCTGAAAGTGACTGTTCTGCTTTCATTCCAGCAGGTGAAATAAGTGAGGCAGGAGGTAAGGAAAATATATTATTAAAATATATAACTTTGTTTGGTAACACTTTCTATGAAGCCCCTATTTATAATACATTATAAGGGTATTTCTAAGGCATTATAATGAATGCATAAGGCCCCAATCACACCGAACGCATTTTTTGCAGTGAGAGGCGCCTTTTTTGAATGGTTTTCTGTTGGCAGTGAGCATTCTGCGCGCTGCGTATGCGTCCCCGGTGCCTCGCGTTTTCGCTGCCTGCTGCGCCTTGCGTTTTTGCAGAAGCGCTCTGAGCGCCTGACGGTGCGTTTCCACTACAGCGTCAAATCCGCGCTCAGTGCAGCTGGCAACGCTACGACGCCACTGCTTTGGGGAGTGTCAAATTTAGGGCAGACCACACCTCTGAAAAGCAATGTTTACACCCTGTTTGTGCTTTGTTTGTCTTTTTTTAACGGCGATTCGCAAACTAAACTGTAGCATATAATGAAAACATGCAAAGTACATTTACTTCTGCATGACTTTTTCAATGATATGTGATTTAATCTCAGTAATCCACCAGTTTCGGAAACACGCATCATAATCTTGCTTTGCGTACTTCTCACAGTGATTGGTTGTCGCCCGGCGTTTTGCGCTCGAGATTTGCATAAAGTTGAGGAATGCCCAACCTTTTGACGCTCTCAGCTGCTCTCAACGCTTTCTCCGCGCCGCTTCCAATCCCAAAATGCACCTCAAAATGCATTTCTGTGATAAAAACAAGATTTTCGTGTAAATGAGAGGCCAAACCGCAGGGAAATATCTGTCTTCCCTTCGTGTAAACAGGGTCTGAAAGTCATCAAAAAAAGGCAGGGCTGAACTAAAAGACGCGTTCAGTGTGATCGGGGCCTAATGCATTCTAAAAATAAAAATAAAAAAAATAAAAAAAACTTAGAATATGTTGTATCATCTCATGAATAATCATAACAACAATTATAATACTTGAGTATTTAAGCTTATAACTTTTAAGATTATGATTATTTATAACACACAAAGGATGCCATGTTAAATCTACTTAATTTATAATGGACTGTATCATATTAAATTTATTTTTTTACATTATATTACGTTTTATTTTGATGGTCCCCTTAGTCTATTTACTACAAGCTTAAACCTTCCAACTAACACTCCTTAGAGTATTAGGTTAATGTTTGGCTAGGTAGAAAGTTACTTATAATATAATATAATATAATATAATAGTTTGTCCTTTCAAGAAATATCAAAATTTAGTGTTAGCATATATTTAGCATACTACTACTAATAATTACTGCTAGCTGACATGGAGTTGCAGAGTTACTTATCAAAAGCTGTCTAAAGGGTACCATCAAAATAATCAAACTGGTAATACAAATGTATCATATTACACATTCTTCTGATCTGATGCCTGATCTTAGGGTTCTTTGGGAAATATTATTATTATTATTTATAATTGGTATTTGTATGCTTTAAGTAAAGTGACAAAAGTAACATGGCAAGATATGAGACTTATGATACGTTATAACTATGAGCAGGTAATCATACTCTTAAAAGCTATAACCACAAATAAGTAAAAATTATAATACATTTAAACTGTTCTTATGAATATTCATTAGATGACATAACGCATTATAAGTTTCTTGCACTTTCACTAATGAATTATGCATTCATTATAATGCCTTAAGAATACCCTTATAATGTATTATAAATACAGGCTTCATAGAAAGTGTTACCCTTTGTTTCTTTGTTTTTGTAACTGGCAAAAGGACTGCTGTTTTAGTGAACATTGTGTTGAAGTATGAAAACATAGTTTTAACATAGTTACTAACTCTCTAAGCAATGTATCATCTTAGAAATTAAATTTAGCAGAATAGGTTGTAGAATGAAGATAGTACATCTTAGAAATTAAATAAAGAAGAAGTTAAAAGTGAGTTTTTGCTAAATAATCTGCCAATAGGGTAACCAAAATAAGGTAGTTGTCTGCTTGAAATAAGATATTTTTGCTTACGCCACTGGCAAATTATTTTGCTTAATTTTTACTATTTTTTTCTGAAAACAAGACAGCAACAACAAAAAAAGTTTTTCTTCTTGATTCAAGATTT
>NC_133378.1:15253025-15364169 GCF_049309525.1 Garra rufa
ATTACATTGCAGCAGCCTTTCAAATTCTTTGGACGCACACATAACCAGACCTTCGTAAGCATTTTTTGTTGTTGTTTAGCTACATGCACCTGAAATGACAAGTTTCTAGACATGAGTGAAAGCAGTAGCTTTACTTTGTTCAGGCACTGGCATCTTTATCTACATGTTTTTGTAAATGTGAGATTCAGAGGCCTTTTGAGCCATGGAATAAACTAGTAAAAATTGTGCTTAAGGCTACCTCTTCATTCTGTCAACGTACATATACCATTTACAACACATACAAATGTTGCGTCCTAAATTTTAGGTGAGCAACAACGGCTATCTAACGTTTACTGAGCCACTGTCCGACTACATCCCCCTTCTGAATTCTGGAAGAGACATCATTGCTCCTCTTTGGACTGACCTTGACAACAGACGTGGTGGAACTATCTCCTGTAGAGAGGATACAAGTAGTGCTGTACTGGCTCAAGTCACTGCAGCTGTTCAGCGATACTTCCCTAACGTAACTTTTGCCGCTACTTCAGCTTTTGTGGCTACCTGGGACAGTGTGCCATACTACAGTGGTGGAGGGGTAAGGTCTGATTGTAGTTAATCAAGCAATTACGGTTGTCCTGTAAAGGTTTATTCTTGTAATGCTGTCTGTTGGCACTTTGAAGGTGGCTACTTTCCAAGTGGTTTTAGTCTCCAGCGTCCATCGCTCTTTCATCCTGCTCAACTATGGAGCCATTGCAGAAACAGAGCAAAGTTGGCAGGTGAGTGGAGACCGGTCTTTGAACATTTTATGGATGAGAAGAATGACAAGGAATTGCCCTTGCCTCACTTCATACCTTACATTCGACCCAAAGACAGTTATATCTTGAACAGGTTGAGGAATTAACAATGATTTTTTTCTTTCCTCAGGCTGGCTACAGCACAGTGGACTCTGTCAATTCCTTCACAATTCCAGTAACCAGTGCCCCACAGCTCTCTTCCAGCAGCAATATCAATGTGAATGGCCGCAGCTCTTTCCATGTTGATGGGGCACCAAACTGTAAGCCAATGCAACCAGAAGCCCAAGCTTAACCTGTACCATTTGTGAGCTCCTTCCTTATCCTCGCTTATCCTTTTTCTAGTGCCAAGCAATTTCCTGCCTTCTGGGGATGAAGAAACAGTCAACCCCCCTTCTGATGATGGAGGCTCTGATGTCATTTTCTTGCAGCAGCCTTTCAAATACTTTGGTCGCACATACAACCAGATCTTCGTAAGCATTCCATTTCCCTCCACCACTTAACCCTCCTGTTACCCTAAAATCCGCTAACACCTTTTGCCCACTGGGGTCAATTTGACCCCAAATTTAAAACCTCTAGAATATGATATTTTTTTGCTAAAAGGTTAGTGTCAGGTAATTTATGTCTTTGTTGACTACTTAACAACACTCTGAAACACCCCCCAACTTTCACTGTCAAAAACCTGTGACAAAATCTCACTGACAGAAAACCTTTGCGTAGAGGCCATTTTCGATTGAGAGAGCAATTCAATTGACAGTGGTTCTCGCAATACTACAGGTATGGTTATGTTAGTTTTATTTTTTATTTTTATTATACTTAACATATAAAATTATAGTGCATATTATAAAATCATAGCATGTTATAGTGACCTCAATATCACCCAAAACAAATGTGTGTAAATTTTTTATATTTCTTATGTTTTATACAGCTAAAAGAACCTGGGGTCAAATTGACCCCAAAGAACACCGATGTAACAAAAATGTGTACAGGGCATTGAACAAATAATATCATGTTAGTTTTATGTTTACCAAGTTTTCCCCATTAAATTAGGAAAAGTCATTCAATCTGAAGCAAAAAAAAAAAGTCAATTATATATGTACATACGTTAAACATTGAATGGGGTCAAATTGACCCCAAGGATAACAGGAGGGTTAAGTTGCAAGTTATGTACGCCCTCATTTCTTCTAAATTTTCTTTAAAAAGCTTTTGAATAATTGTGGTCCTAAATTCTAGGTGAACAACAACGGCTACCTAACGTTTACTGAGCCACTGTCTGCCTACAATGCCTCTCTGGATTTCGCAAGAGACATTATTGCTCCTCTTTGGACTCGCCTTGACAATAGACATGGTGGAACTGTCTCCTATAGAGAGGACACAAGCAGTGCTGTACTGGCACAAGTCACTGGAGCTGTTAAGCGATACTTCCCTAACATACCTTTTGCTGCTACAACAGCGTTTGTCGCTACCTGGGAAAGTGTGCCATATCACAGTGGTGGAGGGGTAAGATTTAACAGTAATCTTTTAATAGCAGTGAATGGTCCATCTTGTTTGCGTGGAAGGTTTTGAATGCTGTCTCTCTCTGTGTTTTCAAGGTGGCCAGTTTCCAAGTGGTTTTAGCGTACAATGTTCATCGCTCTTTCATCCTGTTCTATTACGGAGATATTGCTGAAACAGGACAACCTTGGCAGGTCAGTGAAGTACTGATTCATGTACATTGTCGCCTACCAATGACAAAAATGAATAGGGATATGCAGTTTATAATGAATGTCTCGTACAAGCGGAAGAAGGGTTTCTATCTCGCTTTCTCTTATTTTTTTAAACTGAATGACAGCGTCATTTTGTTTCTCTGTCTCTACAGGCTGGCTATAACACTGTGGACTCTGTCAGTTCTTTCACAATTCCAGCAGCCAGTGTCGCTCTGCTCTCATCAAGCAGTAATATCAACGTGACGGCTTGCTGGTCATTCCACGTTGATGGGTCGCCAATCCGTAAGCTCACGAGTTGCATTATTGTTTAAAACAAGACACTCAGAGGGGGAATTCACTAAACGTTTGTGCCACTGCAGCAGCTCGTGACAGAAGGCAAAAGCCTCAATCCTATTTACAGTTGTGCTTCACCTGGCACATTGTATTTGAGAGCACTATCTGCCGTTTAAAAAGTCAATTCAGGTGCTGGATCGCAGTGGGGAGTCATACACTACGATCCCAGTAAAGTCTGCCAGATTGAAGTTGTCTGCCGTACTCTCCACGGCCTTTCACGGAGAAGCAGCCTGCAGACTGGAGCCCACCCTGGGCAAATTCTGATCAGCAATAATTTTTCTGGCCATAATACTCCAGCTCTGTTTCCTTATTTGCATCGTTTATGCAGTGAACTGTGTCCTATGTGGAACACACAAAAATAAACGAGACTATTAGCGAGCACAATTGATTAGTAGTCAATTCCCCCTTTAAACCTGTAACCAGTGTAGCTTATATGGGCTCATGTTTCTCTGAACAACTAAAGGATTTCTTGTTATTTACATTTTTTCTAGTGCCAGCTAATTTCCTACCTTTTGGAAATGGAGAAATCGTAACACCACGTTTGGAAAATGGAAGCTCTGCAGCCATTACATTGCAGCAGCCTTTCAAATTCTTTGGACGCACACATAACCAGACCTTCGTAAGCATTTTTTGTTGTTGTTTAGCTACATGCACCTGAAATGACAAGTTTCTAGACATGAGTGAAAGCAGTAGCTTTACTTTGTTCAGGCACTGGCATCTTTATCTACAGGTTTTTGTAAATGTGAGATTCAGAGGCCTTGTGAGCCATGGAATAAACTAGTAAAAATTGTGCTTAAGGCTACCTCTTCATTCTGTCAACGTACATATACCATTTACAACACATACAAATGTTGCGTCCTAAATTTTAGGTGAGCAACAACGGCTATCTAACGTTTACTGAGCCACTGTCCGACTACATCCCCCTTCTGAATTCTGGAAGAGACATCATTGCTCCTCTTTGGACTGACCTTGACAACAGACGTGGTGGAACTATCTCCTGTAGAGAGGATACAAGTAGTGCTGTACTGGCTCAAGTCACTGCAGCTGTTCAGCGATACTTCCCTAACGTAACTTTTGCCGCTACTTCAGCTTTTGTGGCTACCTGGGACAGTGTGCCATACTACAGTGGTGGAGGGGTAAGTTCTGATTGTAGTTAATCAAGCAATTAGGGTTGTCCTGTAAAGGTTTATTCTTGTAATGCTGTCTGTTGGCACTTTGAAGGTGGCTACTTTCCAAGTGGTTTTAGTCTCCAGCGTCCATCGCTCTTTCATCCTGCTCAACTATGGAGCCATTGCAGAAACAGAGCAAAGTTGGCAGGTGAGTGGAGACCGGACTTTGAACATTTTATGGATGAGAAGAATGAGAAGGAATTGCCCTTGCCTCACTTCATACCTTACATTCCACCCAAAGACAGTTATATCTTGAACAGGTTGAGGAATTAACAATGATTTTTTCCTTTCCTCAGGCTGGCTACAGCACAGTGGACTCTGTCAATTCCTTCACAATTCCAGTAACCAGTGCCCCACAGCTCTCTTCCAGCAGCAATATCAATGTGAATGGCCGCAGCTCTTTCCATGTTGATGGGGCACCAAACTGTAAGCCAATGCAACCAGAAGCCCAAGCTTAACCTGTACCATTTGTGAGCTCCTTCCTTATCCTCGCTTATCCTTTTTTTAGTGCCAAGCAATTTCCTGCCTTCTGGGGATGAAGAAACAGTCAACCCCCCTTCTGATGATGGAGGCTCTGATGTCATTTTCTTGCAGCAGCCTTTCAAATACTTTGGTCGCACATACAACCAGATCTTCGTAAGCATTCCATTTCCCTCCACCACTTAAGTTGCAAGTTATGTACGCCCTCATTTCTTCTAAATTTTCTTTAAAAAGCTTTTGAATAATTGTGGTCCTAAATTCTAGGTGAACAACAACGGCTACCTAACGTTTACTGAGCCACTGTCTGCCTACAATGCCTCTCTGGATTTCGCAAGAGACATTATTGCTCCTCTTTGGACTCGCCTTGACAATAGACATGGTGGAACTGTCTCCTATAGAGAGGACACAAGCAGTGCTGTACTGGCACAAGTCACTGGAGCTGTTAAGCGATACTTCCCTAACATACCTTTTGCTGCTACAACAGCGTTTGTCGCTACCTGGGAAAGTGTGCCATATCACAGTGGTGGAGGGGTAAGATTTAACAGTAATCTTTTAATAGCAGTGAATGGTCCATCTTGTTTGCGTGGAAGGTTTTGAATGCTGTCTCTCTCTGTGTTTTCAAGGTGGCCAGTTTCCAAGTGGTTTTAGCGTACAATGTTCATCGCTCTTTCATCCTGTTCTATTACGGAGATATTGCTGAAACAGGACAACCTTGGCAGGTCAGTGAAGTACTGATTCATGTACATTGTCGCCTACCAATGACAAAAATGAATAGGGATATGCAGTTTATAATGAATGTCTCATACAAGCGGAAGAAGGGTTTCTATCTCGCTTTCTCTTATTTTTTTAAACTGAATGACAGCGTCATTTTGTTTCTCTGTCTCTACAGGCTGGCTATAACACTGTGGACTCTGTCAGTTCTTTCACAATTCCAGCAGCCAGTGTCGCTCTGCTCTCATCAAGCAGTAATATCAACGTGACGGCTTGCTGGTCATTCCACGTTGATGGGTCGCCAATCCGTAAGCTCACGAGTTGCATTATTGTTTAAAACAAGACACTCAGAGGGGGAATTCACTAAACGTTTGTGCCACTGCAGCAGCTCGTGACAGAAGGCAAAAGCCTCAATCCTATTTACAGTTGTGCTTCACCTGGCACATTGTATTTGAGAGCACTATCTGCCGTTTAAAAAGTCAATTCAGGTGCTGGATCGCAGTGGGGAGTCATACACTACGATCCCAGTAAAGTCTGCCAGATTGAAGTTGTCTGCCGTACTCTCCACGGCCTTTCACGGAGAAGCAGCCTGCAGACTGGAGCCCACCCTGGGCAAATTCTGATCAGCAATAATTTTTCTGGCCATAATACTCCAGCTCTGTTTCCTTATTTGCATCGTTTATGCAGTGAACTGTGTCCTATGTGGAACACACAAAAATAAACGAGACTATTAGCGAGCACAATTGATTAGTAGTCAATTCCCCCTTTAAACCTGTAACCAGTGTAGCTTATATGGGCTCATGTTTCTCTGAACAACTAAAGGATTTCTCGTTATTTACATTTTTTCTAGTGCCAGCTAATTTCCTACCTTTTGGAAATGGAGAAATCGTAACACCACGTTTGGAAAATGGAAGCTCTGGAGCCATTACATTGCAGCAGCCTTTCAAATTCTTTGGACGCACACATAACCAAACCTTCGTAAGCATTTTTTGTTGTTGTTTAGCTACATGCACCTGAATGACAAGTTTCTAGACATGAGTGAAAGCAGTAGCTTTACTTTGTTCAGGCACTGGCATCTTTATCTACAGGTTTTTGTAAATGTGAGATTCAGAGGCCTTTTGAGCCATGGAATAAACTAGTAAAAATTGTGCTTAAGGCTACCTCTTCATTCTGTCAACGTACATATACCATTTACAACACATACAAATGTTGCGTCCTAAATTTTAGGTGAGCAACAACGGCTATCTAACGTTTACTGAGCCACTGTCCGACTACATCCCCCTTCTGAATTCTGGAAGAGACATCATTGCTCCTCTTTGGACTGACCTTGACAACAGACGTGGTGGAACTATCTCCTGTAGAGAGGATACAAGTAGTGCTGTACTGGCTCAAGTCACTGCAGCTGTTCAGCGATACTTCCCTAACGTAACTTTTGCCGCTACTTCAGCTTTTGTGGCTACCTGGGACAGTGTGCCATACTACAGTGGTGGAGGGGTAAGGTCTGATTGTAGTTAATCAAGCAATTACGGTTGTCCTGTAAAGGTTTATTCTTGTAATGCTGTCTGTTGGCACTTTGAAGGTGGCTACTTTCCAAGTGGTTTTAGTCTCCAGCGTCCATCGCTCTTTCATCCTGCTCAACTATGGAGCCATTGCAGAAACAGAGCAAAGTTGGCAGGTGAGTGGAGACCGGTCTTTGAACATTTTATGGATGAGAAGAATGAGAAGGAATTGCCCTTGCCTCACTTCATACCTTACATTCCACCCAAAGACAGTTATATCTTGAACAGGTTGAGGAATTAACAATGATTTTTTCCTTTCCTCAGGCTGGCTACAGCACAGTGGACTCTGTCAATTCCTTCACAATTCCAGTAACCAGTGCCCCACAGCTCTCTTCCAGCAGCAATATCAATGTGAATGGCTGCAGCTCTTTCCATGTTGATGGGGCACCAAACTGTAAGCCAATGCAACCAGAAGCCCAAGCTTAACCTGTACCATTTGTGAGCTCCTTCCTTATCCTCGCTTATCCTTTTTCTAGTGCCAAGCAATTTCCTGCCTTCTGGGGATGAAGAAACAGTCAACCCCCCTTCTGATGATGGAGGCTCTGATGTCATTTTCTTGCAGCAGCCTTTCAAATACTTTGGTCGCACATACAACCAGATCTTCGTAAGCATTCCATTTCCCTCCACCACTTAAGTTGCAAGTTATGTACGCCCTCATTTCTTCTAAATTTTCTTTAAAAAGCTTTTGAATAATTGTGGTCCTAAATTCTAGGTGAACAACAACGGCTACCTAACGTTTACTGAGCCACTGTCTGCCTACAATGCCTCTCTGGATTTCGCAAGAGACATTATTGCTCCTCTTTGGACTCGCCTTGACAATAGACATGGTGGAACTGTCTCCTATAGAGAGGACACAAGCAGTGCTGTACTGGCACAAGTCACTGGAGCTGTTAAGCGATACTTCCCTAACATACCTTTTGCTGCTACAACAGCGTTTGTCGCTACCTGGGAAAGTGTGCCATATCACAGTGGTGGAGGGGTAAGATTTAACAGTAATCTTTTAATAGCAGTGAATGGTCCATCTTGTTTGCGTGGAAGGTTTTGAATGCTGTCTCTCTCTGTGTTTTCAAGGTGGCCAGTTTCCAAGTGGTTTTAGCGTACAATGTTCATCGCTCTTTCATCCTGTTCTATTACGGAGATATTGCTGAAACAGGACAACCTTGGCAGGTCAGTGAAGTACTGATTCATGTACATTGTCGCCTACCAATGACAAAAATGAATAGGGATATGCAGTTTATAATGAATGTCTCATACAAGCGGAAGAAGGGTTTCTATCTCGCTTTCTCTTATTTTTTTAAACTGAATGACAGCGTCATTTTGTTTCTCTGTCTCTACAGGCTGGCTATAACACTGTGGACTCTGTCAGTTCTTTCACAATTCCAGCAGCCAGTGTCGCTCTGCTCTCATCAAGCAGTAATATCAACGTGACGGCTTGCTGGTCATTCCACGTTGATGGGTCGCCAATCCGTAAGCTCACGAGTTGCATTATTGTTTAAAACAAGACACTCAGAGGGGGAATTCACTAAACGTTTGTGCCACTGCAGCAGCTCGTGACAGAAGGCAAAAGCCTCAATCCTATTTACAGTTGTGCTTCACCTGGCACATTGTATTTGAGAGCACTATCTGCCGTTTAAAAAGTCAATTCAGGTGCTGGATCGCAGTGGGGAGTCATACACTACGATCCCAGTAAAGTCTGCCAGATTGAAGTTGTCTGCCGTACTCTCCACGGCCTTTCACGGAGAAGCAGCCTGCAGACTGGAGCCCACCCTGGGCAAATTCTGATCAGCAATAATTTTTCTGGCCATAATACTCCAGCTCTGTTTCCTTATTTGCATCGTTTATGCAGTGAACTGTGTCCTATGTGGAACACACAAAAATAAACGAGACTATTAGCGAGCACAATTGATTAGTAGTCAATTCCCCCTTTAAACCTGTAACCAGTGTAGCTTATATGGGCTCATGTTTCTCTGAACAACTAAAGGATTTCTCGTTATTTACATTTTTTCTAGTGCCAGCTAATTTCCTACCTTTTGGAAATGGAGAAATCGTAACACCACGTTTGGAAAATGGAAGCTCTGGAGCCATTACATTGCAGCAGCCTTTCAAATTCTTTGGACGCACACATAACCAGACCTTCGTAAGCATTTTTTGTTGTTGTTTAGCTACATGCACCTGAAATGACAAGTTTCTAGACATGAGTGAAAGCAGTAGCTTTACTTTGTTCAGGCACTGGCATCTTTATCTACAGGTTTTTGTAAATGTGAGATTCAGAGGCCTTTTGAGCCATGGAATAAACTAGTAAAAATTGTGCTTAAGGCTACCTCTTCATTCTGTCAACGTACATATACCATTTAAAACACATACAAATGTTGCGTCCTAAATTTTAGGTGAGCAACAACGGCTATCTAACGTTTACTGAGCCACTGTCCGACTACATCCCCCTTCTGAATTCTGGAAGAGACATCATTGCTCCTCTTTGGACTGACCTTGACAACAGACGTGGTGGAACTATCTCCTGTAGAGAGGATACAAGTAGTGCTGTACTGGCTCAAGTCACTGCAGCTGTTCAGCGATACTTCCCTAACGTAACTTTTGCCGCTACTTCAGCTTTTGTGGCTACCTG
Organism: Garra rufa; assembly: GCF_049309525.1. Taxonomy (NCBI): domain Eukaryota; kingdom Metazoa; phylum Chordata; class Actinopteri; order Cypriniformes; family Cyprinidae; genus Garra; species Garra rufa. The sequence continues at coordinate 15,262,374 of NC_133378.1, forward strand.
GGACAGTGTGCCATACTACAGTGGTGGAGGGGTAAGGTCTGATTGTAGTTAATCAAGCAATTACGGTTGTCCTGTAAAGGTTTATTCTTGTAATGCTGTCTGTTGGCACTTTGAAGGTGGCTACTTTCCAAGTGGTTTTAGTCTCCAGCGTCCATCGCTCTTTCATCCTGCTCAACTATGGAGCCATTGCAGAAACAGAGCAAAGTTGGCAGGTGAGTGGAGACCGGTCTTTGAACATTTTATGGATGAGAAGGAATTGCCCTTGCCTCACTTCATACCTTACATTCCACCCAAAGACAGTTATATCTTGAACAGGTTGAGGAATTAACAATGATTTTTTCCTTTCCTCAGGCTGGCTACAGCACAGTGGACTCTGTCAATTCCTTCACAATTCCAGTAACCAGTGCCCCACAGCTCTCTTCCAGCAGCAATATCAATGTGAATGGCCGCAGCTCTTTCCATGTTGATGGGGCACCAAACTGTAAGCCAATGCAACCAGAAGCCCAAGCTTATCCTGTACCATTTGTGAGCTCCTTCCTTATCCTCGCTTATCCTTTTTCTAGTGCCAAGCAATTTCCTGCCTTCTGGGGATGAAGAAACAGTCAACCCCCCTTCTGATGATGGAGGCTCTGATGTCATTTTCTTGCAGCAGCCTTTCAAATACTTTGGTCGCACATACAACCAGATCTTCGTAAGCATTCCATTTCCCTCCACCACTTAAGTTGCAAGTTATGTACGCCCTCATTTCTTCTAAATTTTCTTTAAAAAGCTTTTGAATAATTGTGGTCCTAAATTCTAGGTGAACAACAACGGCTACCTAACGTTTACTGAGCCACTGTCTGCCTACAATGCCTCTCTGGATTTCGCAAGAGACATTATTGCTCCTCTTTGGACTCGCCTTGACAATAGACATGGTGGAACTGTCTCCTATAGAGAGGACACAAGCAGTGCTGTACTGGCACAAGTCACTGGAGCTGTTAAGCGATACTTCCCTAACATACCTTTTGCTGCTACAACAGCGTTTATCGCTACCTGGGAAAGTGTGCCATATCACAGTGGTGGAGGGGTAAGATTTAACAGTAATCTTTTAATAGCAGTGAATGGTCCATCTTGTTTGCGTGGAAGGTTTTGAATGCTGTCTCTCTCTGTGTTTTCAAGGTGGCCAGTTTCCAAGTGGTTTTAGCGTACAATGTTCATCGCTCTTTCATCCTGTTCTATTACGGAGATATTGCTGAAACAGGACAACCTTGGCAGGTCAGTGAAGTACTGATTCATGTACATTGTCGCCTACCAATGACAAAAATGAATAGGGATATGCAGTTTATAATGAATGTCTCATACAAGCGGAAGAAGGGTTTCTATCTCGCTTTCTCTTATTTTTTTAAACTGAATGACAGCGTCATTTTGTTTCTCTGTCTCTACAGGCTGGCTATAACACTGTGGACTCTGTCAGTTCTTTCACAATTCCAGCAGCCAGTGTCGCTCTGCTCTCATCAAGCAGTAATATCAACGTGACGGCTTGCTGGTCATTCCACGTTGATGGGTCGCCAATCCGTAAGCTCACGAGTTGCATTATTGTTTAAAACAAGACACTCAGAGGGGGAATTCACTAAACGTTTGTGCCACTGCAGCAGCTCGTGACAGAAGGCAAAAGCCTCAATCCTATTTACAGTTGTGCTTCACCTGGCACATTGTATTTGAGAGCACTATCTGCCGTTTAAAAAGTCAATTCAGGTGCTGGATCGCAGTGGGGAGTCATACACTACGATCCCAGTAAAGTCTGCCAGATTGAAGTTGTCTGCCGTACTCTCCACGGCCTTTCACGGAGAAGCAGCCTGCAGACTGGAGCCCACCCTGGGCAAATTCTGATCAGCAATAATTTTTCTGGCCATAATACTCCAGCTCTGTTTCCTTATTTGCATCGTTTATGCAGTGAACTGTGTCCTATGTGGAACACACAAAAATAAACGAGACTATTAGCGAGCACAATTGATTAGTAGTCAATTCCCCCTTTAAACCTGTAACCAGTGTAGCTTATATGGGCTCATGTTTCTCTGAACAACTAAAGGATTTCTTGTTATTTACATTTTTTCTAGTGCCAGCTAATTTCCTACCTTTTGGAAATGGAGAAATCGTAACACCACGTTTGGAAAATGGAAGCTCTGGAGCCATTACATTGCAGCAGCCTTTCAAATTCTTTGGACGCACACATAACCAGACCTTCGTAAGCATTTTTTGTTGTTGTTTAGCTACATGCACCTGAAATGACAAGTTTCTAGACATGAGTGAAAGCAGTAGCTTTACTTTGTTCAGGCACTGGCATCTTTATCTACAGGTTTTTGTAAATGTGAGATTCAGAGGCCTTTTGAGCCATGGAATAAACTAGTAAAAATTGTGCTTAAGGCTACCTCTTCATTCTGTCAACGTACATATACCATTTACAACACATACAAATGTTGCGTCCTAAATTTTAGGTGAGCAACAACGGCTATCTAACGTTTACTGAGCCACTGTCCGACTACATCCCCCTTCTGAATTCTGGAAGAGACATCATTGCTCCTCTTTGGACTGACCTTGACAACAGACGTGGTGGAACTATCTCCTGTAGAGAGGATACAAGTAGTGCTGTACTGGCTCAAGTCACTGCAGCTGTTCAGCGATACTTCCCTAACGTAACTTTTGCCGCTACTTCAGCTTTTGTGGCTACCTGGGACAGTGTGCCATACTACAGTGGTGGAGGGGTAAGTTCTGATTGTAGTTAATCAAGCAATTAGGGTTGTCCTGTAAAGGTTTATTCTTGTAATGCTGTCTGTTGGCACTTTGAAGGTGGCTACTTTCCAAGTGGTTTTAGTCTCCAGCGTCCATCGCTCTTTCATCCTGCTCAACTATGGAGCCATTGCAGAAACAGAGCAAAGTTGGCAGGTGAGTGGAGACCGGACTTTGAACATTTTATGGATGAGAAGAATGAGAAGGAATTGCCCTTGCCTCACTTCATACCTTACATTCCACCCAAAGACACTTATATCTTGAACAGGTTGAGGAATTAACAATGATTTTTTCCTTTCCTCAGGCTGGCTACAGCACAGTGGACTCTGTCAATTCCTTCACAATTCCAGTAACCAGTGCCCCACAGCTCTCTTCCAGCAGCAATATCAATGTGAATGGCCGCAGCTCTTTCCATGTTGATGGGGCACCAAACTGTAAGCCAATGCAACCAGAAGCCCAAGCTTAACCTGTACCATTTGTGAGCTCCTTCCTTATCCTCGCTTATCCTTTTTCTAGTGCCAAGCAATTTCCTGCCTTCTGGGGATGAAGAAACAGTCAACCCCCCTTCTGATGATGGAGGCTCTGATGTCATTTTCTTGCAGCAGCCTTTCAAATACTTTGGTCGCACATACAACCAGATCTTCGTAAGCATTCCATTTCCCTCCACCACTTAACCCTCCTGTTACCCTAAAATCCGCTAACACCTTTTGCCCACTGGGGTCAATTTGACCCCAAATTTAAAACCTCTAGAATATGATATTTTTTTGCTAAAAGGTTAGTGTCAGGTAATTTATGTCTTTGTTGACTACTTAACAACACTCTGAAACACCCCCCAACTTTCACTGTCAAAAACCTGTGACAAAATCTCACTGACAGAAAACCTTTGCGTAGAGGCCATTTTCGATTGAGAGAGCAATTCAATTGACAGTGGTTCTCGCAATACTACAGGTATGGTTATGTTAGTTTTATTTTTTATTTTTATTATACTTAACATATAAAATTATAGTGCATATTATAAAATCATAGCATGTTATAGTGACCTCAATATCACCCAAAACAAATGTGTGTAAATTTTTTATATTTCTTATGTTTTATACAGCTGAAAGAACCTGGGGTCAAATTGACCCCAAAGAACACCGATGTAACAAAAATGTGTACAGGGCATTGAACAAATAATATCATGTTAGTTTTATGTTTACCAAGTTTTCCCCATTAAATTAGGAAAAGTCATTCAATCTGAAGCAAAAAAAAAAGTCAATTATATATGTACATACGTTAAACATTGAATGGGGTCAAATTGACCCCAAGGATAACAGGAGGGTTAAGTTACAAGTTATGTACGCCCTCATTTCTTCTAAATTTTCTTTAAAAAGCTTTTGAATAATTGTGGTCCTAAATTCTAGGTGAACAACAACGGCTACCTAACGTTTACTGAGCCACTGTCTGCCTACAATGCCTCTCTGGATTTCGCAAGAGACATTATTGCTCCTCTTTGGACTCGCCTTGACAATAGACATGGTGGAACTGTCTCCTATAGAGAGGACACAAGCAGTGCTGTACTGGCACAAGTCACTGGAGCTGTTAAGCGATACTTCCCTAACATACCTTTTGCTGCTACAACAGCGTTTGTCGCTACCTGGGAAAGTGTGCCATATCACAGTGGTGGAGGGGTAAGATTTAACAGTAATCTTTTAATAGCAGTGAATGGTCCATCTTGTTTGCGTGGAAGGTTTTGAATGCTGTCTCTCTCTGTGTTTTCAAGGTGGCCAGTTTCCAAGTGGTTTTAGCGTACAATGTTCATCGCTCTTTCATCCTGTTCTATTACGGAGATATTGCTGAAACAGGACAACCTTGGCAGGTCAGTGAAGTACTGATTCATGTACATTGTCGCCTACCAATGACAAAAATGAATAGGGATATGCAGTTTATAATGAATGTCTCGTACAAGCGGAAGAAGGGTTTCTATCTCGCTTTCTCTTATTTTTTTAAACTGAATGACAGCGTCATTTTGTTTCTCTGTCTCTACAGGCTGGCTATAACACTGTGGACTCTGTCAGTTCTTTCACAATTCCAGCAGCCAGTGTCGCTCTGCTCTCATCAAGCAGTAATATCAACGTGACGGCTTGCTGGTCATTCCACGTTGATGGGTCGCCAATCCGTAAGCTCACGAGTTGCATTATTGTTTAAAACAAGACACTCAGAGGGGGAATTCACTAAACGTTTGTGCCACTGCAGCAGCTCGTGACAGAAGGCAAAAGCCTCAATCCTATTTACAGTTGTGCTTCACCTGGCACATTGTATTTGAGAGCACTATCTGCCGTTTAAAAAGTCAATTCAGGTGCTGGATCGCAGTGGGGAGTCATACACTACGATCCCAGTAAAGTCTGCCAGATTGAAGTTGTCTGCCGTACTCTCCACGGCCTTTCACGGAGAAGCAGCCTGCAGACTGGAGCCCACCCTGGGCAAATTCTGATCAGCAATAATTTTTCTGGCCATAATACTCCAGCTCTGTTTCCTTATTTGCATCGTTTATGCAGTGAACTGTGTCCTATGTGGAACACACAAAAATAAACGAGACTATTAGCGAGCACAATTGATTAGTAGTCAATTCCCCCTTTAAACCTGTAACCAGTGTAGCTTATATGGGCTCATGTTTCTCTGAACAACTAAAGGATTTCTTGTTATTTACATTTTTTCTAGTGCCAGCTAATTTCCTACCTTTTGGAAATGGAGAAATCGTAACACCACGTTTGGAAAATGGAAGCTCTGCAGCCATTACATTGCAGCAGCCTTTCAAATTCTTTGGACGCACACATAACCAGACCTTCGTAAGCATTTTTTGTTGTTGTTTAGCTACATGCACCTGAAATGACAAGTTTCTAGACATGAGTGAAAGCAGTAGCTTTACTTTGTTCAGGCACTGGCATCTTTATCTACAGGTTTTTGTAAATGTGAGATTCAGAGGCCTTTTGAGCCATGGAATAAACTAGTAAAAATTGTGCTTAAGGCTACCTCTTCATTCTGTCAACGTACATATACCATTTACAACACATACAAATGTTGCGTCCTAAATTTTAGGTGAGCAACAACGGCTATCTAACGTTTACTGAGCCACTGTCCGACTACATCCCCCTTCTGAATTCTGGAAGAGACATCATTGCTCCTCTTTGGACTGACCTTGACAACAGACGTGGTGGAACTATCTCCTGTAGAGAGGATACAAGTAGTGCTGTACTGGCTCAAGTCACTGCAGCTGTTCAGCGATACTTCCCTAACGTAACTTTTGCCGCTACTTCAGCTTTTGTGGCTACCTGGGACAGTGTGCCATACTACAGTGGTGGAGGGGTAAGGTCTGATTGTAGTTAATCAAGCAATTACGGTTGTCCTGTAAAGGTTTATTCTTGTAATGCTGTCTGTTGGCACTTTGAAGGTGGCTACTTTCCAAGTGGTTTTAGTCTCCAGCGTCCATCGCTCTTTCATCCTGCTCAACTATGGAGCCATTGCAGAAACAGAGCAAAGTTGGCAGGTGAGTGGAGACCGGTCTTTGAACATTTTATGGATGAGAAGAATGAGAAGGAATTGCCCTTGCCTCACTTCATACCTTACATTCCACCCAAAGACAGTTATATCTTGAACAGGTTGAGGAATTAACAATGATTTTTTCCTTTCCTCAGGCTGGCTACAGCACAGTGGACTCTGTCAATTCCTTCACAATTCCAGTAACCAGTGCCCCACAGCTCTCTTCCAGCAGCAATATCAATGTGAATGGCTGCAGCTCTTTCCATGTTGATGGGGCACCAAACTGTAAGCCAATGCAACCAGAAGCCCAAGCTTAACCTGTACCATTTGTGAGCTCCTTCCTTATCCTCGCTTATCCTTTTTCTAGTGCCAAGCAATTTCCTGCCTTCTGGGGATGAAGAAACAGTCAACCCCCCTTCTGATGATGGAGGCTCTGATGTCATTTTCTTGCAGCAGCCTTTCAAATACTTTGGTCGCACATACAACCAGATCTTCGTAAGCATTCCATTTCCCTCCACCACTTAAGTTGCAAGTTATGTACGCCCTCATTTCTTCTAAATTTTCTTTAAAAAGCTTTTGAATAATTGTGGTCCTAAATTCTAGGTGAACAACAACGGCTACCTAACGTTTACTGAGCCACTGTCTGCCTACAATGCCTCTCTGGATTTCGCAAGAGACATTATTGCTCCTCTTTGGACTCGCCTTGACAATAGACATGGTGGAACTGTCTCCTATAGAGAGGACACAAGCAGTGCTGTACTGGCACAAGTCACTGGAGCTGTTAAGCGATACTTCCCTAACATACCTTTTGCTGCTACAACAGCGTTTGTCGCTACCTGGGAAAGTGTGCCATATCACAGTGGTGGAGGGGTAAGATTTAACAGTAATCTTTTAATAGCAGTGAATGGTCCATCTTGTTTGCGTGGAAGGTTTTGAATGCTGTCTCTCTCTGTGTTTTCAAGGTGGCCAGTTTCCAAGTGGTTTTAGCGTACAATGTTCATCGCTCTTTCATCCTGTTCTATTACGGAGATATTGCTGAAACAGGACAACCTTGGCAGGTCAGTGAAGTACTGATTCATGTACATTGTCGCCTACCAATGACAAAAATGAATAGGGATATGCAGTTTATAATGAATGTCTCATACAAGCGGAAGAAGGGTTTCTATCTCGCTTTCTCTTATTTTTTTAAACTGAATGACAGCGTCATTTTGTTTCTCTGTCTCTACAGGCTGGCTATAACACTGTGGACTCTGTCAGTTCTTTCACAATTCCAGCAGCCAGTGTCGCTCTGCTCTCATCAAGCAGTAATATCAACGTGACGGCTTGCTGGTCATTCCACGTTGATGGGTCGCCAATCCGTAAGCTCACGAGTTGCATTATTGTTTAAAACAAGACACTCAGAGGGGGAATTCACTAAACGTTTGTGCCACTGCAGCAGCTCGTGACAGAAGGCAAAAGCCTCAATCCTATTTACAGTTGTGCTTCACCTGGCACATTGTATTTGAGAGCACTATCTGCCGTTTAAAAAGTCAATTCAGGTGCTGGATCGCAGTGGGGAGTCATACACTACGATCCCAGTAAAGTCTGCCAGATTGAAGTTGTCTGCCGTACTCTCCACGGCCTTTCACGGAGAAGCAGCCTGCAGACTGGAGCCCACCCTGGGCAAATTCTGATCAGCAATAATTTTTCTGGCCATAATACTCCAGCTCTGTTTCCTTATTTGCATCGTTTATGCAGTGAACTGTGTCCTATGTGGAACACACAAAAATAAACGAGACTATTAGCGAGCACAATTGATTAGTAGTCAATTCCCCCTTTAAACCTGTAACCAGTGTAGCTTATATGGGCTCATGTTTCTCTGAACAACTAAAGGATTTCTCGTTATTTACATTTTTTCTAGTGCCAGCTAATTTCCTACCTTTTGGAAATGGAGAAATCGTAACACCACGTTTGGAAAATGGAAGCTCTGGAGCCATTACATTGCAGCAGCCTTTCAAATTCTTTGGACGCACACATAACCAGACCTTCGTAAGCATTTTTTGTTGTTGTTTAGCTACATGCACCTGAAATGACAAGTTTCTAGACATGAGTGAAAGCAGTAGCTTTACTTTGTTCAGGCACTGGCATCTTTATCTACAGGTTTTTGTAAATGTGAGATTCAGAGGCCTTTTGAGCCATGGAATAAACTAGTAAAAATTGTGCTTAAGGCTACCTCTTCATTCTGTCAACGTACATATACCATTTACAACACATACAAATGTTGCGTCCTAAATTTTAGGTGAGCAACAACGGCTATCTAACGTTTACTGAGCCACTGTCCGACTACATCCCCCTTCTGAATTCTGGAAGAGACATCATTGCTCCTCTTTGGACTGACCTTGACAACAGACGTGGTGGAACTATCTCCTGTAGAGAGGATACAAGTAGTGCTGTACTGGCTCAAGTCACTGCAGCTGTTCAGCGATACTTCCCTAACGTAACTTTTGCCGCTACTTCAGCTTTTGTGGCTACCTGGGACAGTGTGCCATACTACAGTGGTGGAGGGGTAAGGTCTGATTGTAGTTAATCAAGCAATTACGGTTGTCCTGTAAAGGTTTATTCTTGTAATGCTGTCTGTTGGCACTTTGAAGGTGGCTACTTTCCAAGTGGTTTTAGTCTCCAGCGTCCATCGCTCTTTCATCCTGCTCAACTATGGAGCCATTGCAGAAACAGAGCAAAGTTGGCAGGTGAGTGGAGACCGGTCTTTGAACATTTTATGGATGAGAAGAATGAGAAGGAATTGCCCTTGCCTCACTTCATACCTTACATTCCACCCAAAGACAGTTATATCTTGAACAGGTTGAGGAATTAACAATGATTTTTTCCTTTCCTCAGGCTGGCTACAGCACAGTGGACTCTGTCAATTCCTTCACAATTCCAGTAACCAGTGCCCCACAGCTCTCTTCCAGCAGCAATATCAATGTGAATGGCCGCAGCTCTTTCCATGTTGATGGGGCACCAAACTGTAAGCCAATGCAACCAGAAGCCCAAGCTTAACCTGTACCATTTGTGAGCTCCTTCCTTATCCTCGCTTATCCTTTTTCTAGTGCCAAGCAATTTCCTGCCTTCTGGGGATGAAGAAACAGTCAACCCCCCTTCTGATGATGGAGGCTCTGATGTCATTTTCTTGCAGCAGCCTTTCAAATACTTTGGTCGCACATACAACCAGATCTTCGTAAGCATTCCATTTCCCTCCACCACTTAAGTTGCAAGTTATGTACGCCCTCATTTCTTCTAAATTTTCTTTAAAAAGCTTTTGAATAATTGTGGTCCTAAATTCTAGGTGAACAACAACGGCTACCTAACGTTTACTGAGCCACTGTCTGCCTACAATGCCTCTCTGGATTTCGCAAGAGACATTATTGCTCCTCTTTGGACTCGCCTTGACAATAGACATGGTGGAACTGTCTCCTATAGAGAGGACACAAGCAGTGCTGTACTGGCACAAGTCACTGGAGCTGTTAAGCGATACTTCCCTAACATACCTTTTGCTGCTACAACAGCGTTTGTCGCTACCTGGGAAAGTGTGCCATATCACAGTGGTGGAGGGGTAAGATTTAACAGTAATCTTTTAATAGCAGTGAATGGTCCATCTTGTTTGCGTGGAAGGTTTTGAATGCTGTCTCTCTCTGTGTTTTCAAGGTGGCCAGTTTCCAAGTGGTTTTAGCGTACAATGTTCATCGCTCTTTCATCCTGTTCTATTACGGAGATATTGCTGAAACAGGACAACCTTGGCAGGTCAGTGAAGTACTGATTCATGTACATTGTCGCCTACCAATGACAAAAATGAATAGGGATATGCAGTTTATAATGAATGTCTCATACAAGCGGAAGAAGGGTTTCTATCTCGCTTTCTCTTATTTTTTTAAACTGAATGACAGCGTCATTTTGTTTCTCTGTCTCTACAGGCTGGCTATAACACTGTGGACTCTGTCAGTTCTTTCACAATTCCAGCAGCCAGTGTCGCTCTGCTCTCATCAAGCAGTAATATCAACGTGACGGCTTGCTGGTCATTCCACGTTGATGGGTCGCCAATCCGTAAGCTCACGAGTTGCATTATTGTTTAAAACAAGACACTCAGAGGGGGAATTCACTAAACGTTTGTGCCACTGCAGCAGCTCGTGACAGAAGGCAAAAGCCTCAATCCTATTTACAGTTGTGCTTCACCTGGCACATTGTATTTGAGAGCACTATCTGCCGTTTAAAAAGTCAATTCAGGTGCTGGATCGCAGTGGGGAGTCATACACTACGATCCCAGTAAAGTCTGCCAGATTGAAGTTGTCTGCCGTACTCTCCACGGCCTTTCACGGAGAAGCAGCCTGCAGACTGGAGCCCACCCTGGGCAAATTCTGATCAGCAATAATTTTTCTGGCCATAATACTCCAGCTCTGTTTCCTTATTTGCATCGTTTATGCAGTGAACTGTGTCCTATGTGGAACACACAAAAATAAACGAGACTATTAGCGAGCACAATTGATTAGTAGTCAATTCCCCCTTTAAACCTGTAACCAGTGTAGCTTATATGGGCTCATGTTTCTCTGAACAACTAAAGGATTTCTCGTTATTTACATTTTTTCTAGTGCCAGCTAATTTCCTACCTTTTGGAAATGGAGAAATCGTAACACCACGTTTGGAAAATGGAAGCTCTGCAGCCATTACATTGCAGCAGCCTTTCAAATTCTTTGGACGCACACATAACCAGACCTTCGTAAGCATTTTTTGTTGTTGTTTAGCTACATGCACCTGAAATGACAAGTTTCTAGACATGAGTGAAAGCAGTAGCTTTACTTTGTTCAGGCACTGGCATCTTTATCTACAGGTTTTTGTAAATGTGAGATTCAGAGGCCTTTTGAGCCATGGAATAAACTAGTAAAAATTGTGCTTAAGGCTACCTCTTCATTCTGTCAACGTACATATACCATTTACAACACATACAAATGTTGCGTCCTAAATTTTAGGTGAGCAACAACGGCTATCTAACGTTTACTGAGCCACTGTCCGACTACATCCCCCTTCTGAATTCTGGAAGAGACATCATTGCTCCTCTTTGGACTGACCTTGACAACAGACGTGGTGGAACTATCTCCTGTAGAGAGGATACAAGTAGTGCTGTACTGGCTCAAGTCACTGCAGCTGTTCAGCGATACTTCCCTAACGTAACTTTTGCCGCTACTTCAGCTTTTGTGGCTACCTGGGACAGTGTGCCATACTACAGTGGTGGAGGGGTAAGGTCTGATTGTAGTTAATCAAGCAATTACGGTTGTCCTGTAAAGGTTTATTCTTGTAATGCTGTCTGTTGGCACTTTGAAGGTGGCTACTTTCCAAGTGGTTTTAGTCTCCAGCGTCCATCGCTCTTTCATCCTGCTCAACTATGGAGCCATTGCAGAAACAGAGCAAAGTTGGCAGGTGAGTGGAGACCGGTCTTTGAACATTTTATGGATGAGAAGAATGAGAAGGAATTGCCCTTGCCTCACTTCATACCTTACATTCCACCCAAAGACAGTTATATCTTGAACAGGTTGAGGAATTAACAATGATTTTTTCCTTTCCTCAGGCTGGCTACAGCACAGTGGACTCTGTCAATTCCTTCACAATTCCAGTAACCAGTGCCCCACAGCTCTCTTCCAGCAGCAATATCAATGTGAATGGCCGCAGCTCTTTCCATGTTGATGGGGCACCAAACTGTAAGCCAATGCAACCAGAAGCCCAAGCTTAACCTGTACCATTTGTGAGCTCCTTCCTTATCCTCGCTTATCCTTTTTCTAGTGCCAAGCAATTTCCTGCCTTCTGGGGATGAAGAAACAGTCAACCCCCCTTCTGATGATGGAGGCTCTGATGTCATTTTCTTGCAGCAGCCTTTCAAATACTTTGGTCGCACATACAACCAGATCTTCGTAAGCATTCCATTTCCCTCCACCACTTAAGTTGCAAGTTATGTACGCCCTCATTTCTTCTAAATTTTCTTTAAAAAGCTTTTGAATAATTGTGGTCCTAAATTCTAGGTGAACAACAACGGCTACCTAACGTTTACTGAGCCACTGTCTGCCTACAATGCCTCTCTGGATTTCGCAAGAGACATTATTGCTCCTCTTTGGACTCGCCTTGACAATAGACATGGTGGAACTGTCTCCTATAGAGAGGACACAAGCAGTGCTGTACTGGCACAAGTCACTGGAGCTGTTAAGCGATACTTCCCTAACATACCTTTTGCTGCTACAACAGCGTTTGTCGCTACCTGGGAAAGTGTGCCATATCACAGTGGTGGAGGGGTAAGATTTAACAGTAATCTTTTAATAGCAGTGAATGGTCCATCTTGTTTGCGTGGAAGGTTTTGAATGCTGTCTCTCTCTGTGTTTTCAAGGTGGCCAGTTTCCAAGTGGTTTTAGCGTACAATGTTCATCGCTCTTTCATCCTGTTCTATTACGGAGATATTGCTGAAACAGGACAACCTTGGCAGGTCAGTGAAGTACTGATTCATGTACATTGTCGCCTACCAATGACAAAAATGAATAGGGATATGCAGTTTATAATGAATGTCTCATACAAGCGGAAGAAGGGTTTCTATCTCGCTTTCTCTTATTTTTTTAAACTGAATGACAGCGTCATTTTGTTTCTCTGTCTCTACAGGCTGGCTATAACACTGTGGACTCTGTCAGTTCTTTCACAATTCCAGCAGCCAGTGTCGCTCTGCTCTCATCAAGCAGTAATATCAACGTGACGGCTTGCTGGTCATTCCACGTTGATGGGTCGCCAATCCGTAAGCTCACGAGTTGCATTATTGTTTAAAACAAGACACTCAGAGGGGGAATTCACTAAACGTTTGTGCCACTGCAGCAGCTCGTGACAGAAGGCAAAAGCCTCAATCCTATTTACAGTTGTGCTTCACCTGGCACATTGTATTTGAGAGCACTATCTGCCGTTTAAAAAGTCAATTCAGGTGCTGGATCGCAGTGGGGAGTCATACACTACGATCCCAGTAAAGTCTGCCAGATTGAAGTTGTCTGCCGTACTCTCCACGGCCTTTCACGGAGAAGCAGCCTGCAGACTGGAGCCCACCCTGGGCAAATTCTGATCAGCAATAATTTTTCTGGCCATAATACTCCAGCTCTGTTTCCTTATTTGCATCGTTTATGCAGTGAACTGTGTCCTATGTGGAACACACAAAAATAAACGAGACTATTAGCGAGCACAATTGATTAGTAGTCAATTCCCCCTTTAAACCTGTAACCAGTGTAGCTTATATGGGCTCATGTTTCTCTGAACAACTAAAGGATTTCTCGTTATTTACATTTTTTCTAGTGCCAGCTAATTTCCTACCTTTTGGAAATGGAGAAATCGTAACACCACGTTTGGAAAATGGAAGCTCTGGAGCCATTACATTGCAGCAGCCTTTCAAATTCTTTGGACGCACACATAACCAGACCTTCGTAAGCATTTTTTGTTGTTGTTTAGCTACATGCACCTGAAATGACAAGTTTCTAGACATGAGTGAAAGCAGTAGCTTTACTTTGTTCAGGCACTGGCATCTTTATCTACAGGTTTTTGTAAATGTGAGATTCAGAGGCCTTTTGAGCCATGGAATAAACTAGTAAAAATTGTGCTTAAGGCTACCTCTTCATTCTGTCAACGTACATATACCATTTACAACACATACAAATGTTGCGTCCTAAATTTTAGGTGAGCAACAACGGCTATCTAACGTTTACTGAGCCACTGTCCGACTACATCCCCCTTCTGAATTCTGGAAGAGACATCATTGCTCCTCTTTGGACTGACCTTGACAACAGACGTGGTGGAACTATCTCCTGTAGAGAGGATACAAGTAGTGCTGTACTGGCTCAAGTCACTGCAGCTGTTCAGCGATACTTCCCTAACGTAACTTTTGCCGCTACTTCAGCTTTTGTGGCTACCTGGGACAGTGTGCCATACTACAGTGGTGGAGGGGTAAGGTCTGATTGTAGTTAATCAAGCAATTACGGTTGTCCTGTAAAGGTTTATTCTTGTAATGCTGTCTGTTGGCACTTTGAAGGTGGCTACTTTCCAAGTGGTTTTAGTCTCCAGCGTCCATCGCTCTTTCATCCTGCTCAACTATGGAGCCATTGCAGAAACAGAGCAAAGTTGGCAGGTGAGTGGAGACCGGTCTTTGAACATTTTATGGATGAGAAGAATGAGAAGGAATTGCCCTTGCCTCACTTCATACCTTACATTCCACCCAAAGACAGTTATATCTTGAACAGGTTGAGGAATTAACAATGATTTTTTCCTTTCCTCAGGCTGGCTACAGCACAGTGGACTCTGTCAATTCCTTCACAATTCCAGTAACCAGTGCCCCACAGCTCTCTTCCAGCAGCAATATCAATGTGAATGGCCGCAGCTCTTTCCATGTTGATGGGGCACCAAACTGTAAGCCAATGCAACCAGAAGCCCAAGCTTAACCTGTACCATTTGTGAGCTCCTTCCTTATCCTCGCTTATCCTTTTTCTAGTGCCAAGCAATTTCCTGCCTTCTGGGGATGAAGAAACAGTCAACCCCCCTTCTGATGATGGAGGCTCTGATGTCATTTTCTTGCAGCAGCCTTTCAAATACTTTGGTCGCACATACAACCAGATCTTCGTAAGCATTCCATTTCCCTCCACCACTTAAGTTGCAAGTTATGTACGCCCTCATTTCTTCTAAATTTTCTTTAAAAAGCTTTTGAATAATTGTGGTCCTAAATTCTAGGTGAACAACAACGGCTACCTAACGTTTACTGAGCCACTGTCTGCCTACAATGCCTCTCTGGATTTCGCAAGAGACATTATTGCTCCTCTTTGGACTCGCCTTGACAATAGACATGGTGGAACTGTCTCCTATAGAGAGGACACAAGCAGTGCTGTACTGGCACAAGTCACTGGAGCTGTTAAGCGATACTTCCCTAACATACCTTTTGCTGCTACAACAGCGTTTGTCGCTACCTGGGAAAGTGTGCCATATCACAGTGGTGGAGGGGTAAGATTTAACAGTAATCTTTTAATAGCAGTGAATGGTCCATCTTGTTTGCGTGGAAGGTTTTGAATGCTGTCTCTCTCTGTGTTTTCAAGGTGGCCAGTTTCCAAGTGGTTTTAGCGTACAATGTTCATCGCTCTTTCATCCTGTTCTATTACGGAGATATTGCTGAAACAGGACAACCTTGGCAGGTCAGTGAAGTACTGATTCATGTACATTGTCGCCTACCAATGACAAAAATGAATAGGGATATGCAGTTTATAATGAATGTCTCATACAAGCGGAAGAAGGGTTTCTATCTCGCTTTCTCTTATTTTTTTAAACTGAATGACAGCGTCATTTTGTTTCTCTGTCTCTACAGGCTGGCTATAACACTGTGGACTCTGTCAGTTCTTTCACAATTCCAGCAGCCAGTGTCGCTCTGCTCTCATCAAGCAGTAATATCAACGTGACGGCTTGCTGGTCATTCCACGTTGATGGGTCGCCAATCCGTAAGCTCACGAGTTGCATTATTGTTTAAAACAAGACACTCAGAGGGGGAATTCACTAAACGTTTGTGCCACTGCAGCAGCTCGTGACAGAAGGCAAAAGCCTCAATCCTATTTACAGTTGTGCTTCACCTGGCACATTGTATTTGAGAGCACTATCTGCCGTTTAAAAAGTCAATTCAGGTGCTGGATCGCAGTGGGGAGTCATACACTACGATCCCAGTAAAGTCTGCCAGATTGAAGTTGTCTGCCGTACTCTCCACGGCCTTTCACGGAGAAGCAGCCTGCAGACTGGAGCCCACCCTGGGCAAATTCTGATCAGCAATAATTTTTCTGGCCATAATACTCCAGCTCTGTTTCCTTATTTGCATCGTTTATGCAGTGAACTGTGTCCTATGTGGAACACACAAAAATAAACGAGACTATTAGCGAGCACAATTGATTAGTAGTCAATTCCCCCTTTAAACCTGTAACCAGTGTAGCTTATATGGGCTCATGTTTTTTCTGAACAACTAAAGGATTTCTCGTTATTTACATTTTTTCTAGTGCCAGCTAATTTCCTACCTTTTGGAAATGGAGAAATCGTAACACCACGTTTGGAAAATGGAAGCTCTGGAGCCATTACATTGCAGCAGCCTTTCAAATTCTTTGGACGCACACATAACCAGACCTTCGTAAGCATTTTTTGTTGTTGTTTAGCTACATGCACCTGAAATGACAAGTTTCTAGACATGAGTGAAAGCAGTAGCTTTACTTTGTTCAGGCACTGGCATCTTTATCTACAGGTTTTTGTAAATGTGAGATTCAGAGGCCTTTTGAGCCATGGAATAAACTAGTAAAAATTGTGCTTAAGGCTACCTCTTCATTCTGTCAACGTACATATACCATTTACAACACATACAAATGTTGCGTCCTAAATTTTAGGTGAGCAACAACGGCTATCTAACGTTTACTGAGCCACTGTCCGACTACATCCCCCTTCTGAATTCTGGAAGAGACATCATTGCTCCTCTTTGGACTGACCTTGACAACAGACGTGGTGGAACTATCTCCTGTAGAGAGGATACAAGTAGTGCTGTACTGGCTCAAGTCACTGCAGCTGTTCAGCGATACTTCCCTAACGTAACTTTTGCCGCTACTTCAGCTTTTGTGGCTACCTGGGACAGTGTGCCATACTACAGTGGTGGAGGGGTAAGGTCTGATTGTAGTTAATCAAGCAATTACGGTTGTCCTGTAAAGGTTTATTCTTGTAATGCTGTCTGTTGGCACTTTGAAGGTGGCTACTTTCCAAGTGGTTTTAGTCTCCAGCGTCCATCGCTCTTTCATCCTGCTCAACTATGGAGCCATTGCAGAAACAGAGCAAAGTTGGCAGGTGAGTGGAGACCGGTCTTTGAACATTTTATGGATGAGAAGAATGAGAAGGAATTGCCCTTGCCTCACTTCATACCTTACATTCCACCCAAAGACAGTTATATCTTGAACAGGTTGAGGAATTAACAATGATTTTTTCCTTTCCTCAGGCTGGCTACAGCACAGTGGACTCTGTCAATTCCTTCACAATTCCAGTAACCAGTGCCCCACAGCTCTCTTCCAGCAGCAATATCAATGTGAATGGCCGCAGCTCTTTCCATGTTGATGGGGCACCAAACTGTAAGCCAATGCAACCAGAAGCCCAAGCTTAACCTGTACCATTTGTGAGCTCCTTCCTTATCCTCGCTTATCCTTTTTCTAGTGCCAAGCAATTTCCTGCCTTCTGGGGATGAAGAAACAGTCAACCCCCCTTCTGATGATGGAGGCTCTGATGTCATTTTCTTGCAGCAGCCTTTCAAATACTTTGGTCGCACATACAACCAGATCTTCGTAAGCATTCCATTTCCCTCCACCACTTAAGTTGCAAGTTATGTACGCCCTCATTTCTTCTAAATTTTCTTTAAAAAGCTTTTGAATAATTGTGGTCCTAAATTCTAGGTGAACAACAACGGCTACCTAACGTTTACTGAGCCACTGTCTGCCTACAATGCCTCTCTGGATTTCGCAAGAGACATTATTGCTCCTCTTTGGACTCGCCTTGACAATAGACATGGTGGAACTGTCTCCTATAGAGAGGACACAAGCAGTGCTGTACTGGCACAAGTCACTGGAGCTGTTAAGCGATACTTCCCTAACATACCTTTTGCTGCTACAACAGCGTTTGTCGCTACCTGGGAAAGTGTGCCATATCACAGTGGTGGAGGGGTAAGATTTAACAGTAATCTTTTAATAGCAGTGAATGGTCCATCTTGTTTGCGTGGAAGGTTTTGAATGCTGTCTCTCTCTGTGTTTTCAAGGTGGCCAGTTTCCAAGTGGTTTTAGCGTACAATGTTCATCGCTCTTTCATCCTGTTCTATTACGGAGATATTGCTGAAACAGGACAACCTTGGCAGGTCAGTGAAGTACTGATTCATGTACATTGTCGCCTACCAATGACAAAAATGAATAGGGATATGCAGTTTATAATGAATGTCTCATACAAGCGGAAGAAGGGTTTCTATCTCGCTTTCTCTTATTTTTTTAAACTGAATGACAGCGTCATTTTGTTTCTCTGTCTCTACAGGCTGGCTATAACACTGTGGACTCTGTCAGTTCTTTCACAATTCCAGCAGCCAGTGTCGCTCTGCTCTCATCAAGCAGTAATATCAACGTGACGGCTTGCTGGTCATTCCACGTTGATGGGTCGCCAATCCGTAAGCTCACGAGTTGCATTATTGTTTAAAACAAGACACTCAGAGGGGGAATTCACTAAACGTTTGTGCCACTGCAGCAGCTCGTGACAGAAGGCAAAAGCCTCAATCCTATTTACAGTTGTGCTTCACCTGGCACATTGTATTTGAGAGCACTATCTGCCGTTTAAAAAGTCAATTCAGGTGCTGGATCGCAGTGGGGAGTCATACACTACGATCCCAGTAAAGTCTGCCAGATTGAAGTTGTCTGCCGTACTCTCCACGGCCTTTCACGGAGAAGCAGCCTGCAGACTGGAGCCCACCCTGGGCAAATTCTGATCAGCAATAATTTTTCTGGCCATAATACTCCAGCTCTGTTTCCTTATTTGCATCGTTTATGCAGTGAACTGTGTCCTATGTGGAACACACAAAAATAAACGAGACTATTAGCGAGCACAATTGATTAGTAGTCAATTCCCCCTTTAAACCTGTAACCAGTGTAGCTTATATGGGCTCATGTTTCTCTGAACAACTAAAGGATTTCTCGTTATTTACATTTTTTCTAGTGCCAGCTAATTTCCTACCTTTTGGAAATGGAGAAATCGTAACACCACGTTTGGAAAATGGAAGCTCTGCAGCCATTACATTGCAGCAGCCTTTCAAATTCTTTGGACGCACACATAACCAGACCTTCGTAAGCATTTTTTGTTGTTGTTTAGCTACATGCACCTGAAATGACAAGTTTCTAGACATGAGTGAAAGCAGTAGCTTTACTTTGTTCAGGCACTGGCATCTTTATCTACAGGTTTTTGTAAATGTGAGATTCAGAGGCCTTTTGAGCCATGGAATAAACTAGTAAAAATTGTGCTTAAGGCTACCTCTTCATTCTGTCAACGTACATATACCATTTACAACACATACAAATGTTGCGTCCTAAATTTTAGGTGAGCAACAACGGCTATCTAACGTTTACTGAGCCACTGTCCGACTACATCCCCCTTCTGAATTCTGGAAGAGACATCATTGCTCCTCTTTGGACTGACCTTGACAACAGACGTGGTGGAACTATCTCCTGTAGAGAGGATACAAGTAGTGCTGTACTGGCTCAAGTCACTGCAGCTGTTCAGCGATACTTCCCTAACGTAACTTTTGCCGCTACTTCAGCTTTTGTGGCTACCTGGGACAGTGTGCCATACTACAGTGGTGGAGGGGTAAGGTCTGATTGTAGTTAATCAAGCAATTACGGTTGTCCTGTAAAGGTTTATTCTTGTAATGCTGTCTGTTGGCACTTTGAAGGTGGCTACTTTCCAAGTGGTTTTAGTCTCCAGCGTCCATCGCTCTTTCATCCTGCTCAACTATGGAGCCATTGCAGAAACAGAGCAAAGTTGGCAGGTGAGTGGAGACCGGTCTTTGAACATTTTATGGATGAGAAGAATGAGAAGGAATTGCCCTTGCCTCACTTCATACCTTACATTCCACCCAAAGACAGTTATATCTTGAACAGGTTGAGGAATTAACAATGATTTTTTCCTTTCCTCAGGCTGGCTACAGCACAGTGGACTCTGTCAATTCCTTCACAATTCCAGTAACCAGTGCCCCACAGCTCTCTTCCAGCAGCAATATCAATGTGAATGGCCGCAGCTCTTTCCATGTTGATGGGGCACCAAACTGTAAGCCAATGCAACCAGAAGCCCAAGCTTAACCTGTACCATTTGTGAGCTCCTTCCTTATCCTCGCTTATCCTTTTTCTAGTGCCAAGCAATTTCCTGCCTTCTGGGGATGAAGAAACAGTCAACCCCCCTTCTGATGATGGAGGCTCTGATGTCATTTTCTTGCAGCAGCCTTTCAAATACTTTGGTCGCACATACAACCAGATCTTCGTAAGCATTCCATTTCCCTCCACCACTTAAGTTGCAAGTTATGTACGCCCTCATTTCTTCTAAATTTTCTTTAAAAAGCTTTTGAATAATTGTGGTCCTAAATTCTAGGTGAACAACAACGGCTACCTAACGTTTACTGAGCCACTGTCTGCCTACAATGCCTCTCTGGATTTCGCAAGAGACATTATTGCTCCTCTTTGGACTCGCCTTGACAATAGACATGGTGGAACTGTCTCCTATAGAGAGGACACAAGCAGTGCTGTACTGGCACAAGTCACTGGAGCTGTTAAGCGATACTTCCCTAACATACCTTTTGCTGCTACAACAGCGTTTGTCGCTACCTGGGAAAGTGTGCCATATCACAGTGGTGGAGGGGTAAGATTTAACAGTAATCTTTTAATAGCAGTGAATGGTCCATCTTGTTTGCGTGGAAGGTTTTGAATGCTGTCTCTCTCTGTGTTTTCAAGGTGGCCAGTTTCCAAGTGGTTTTAGCGTACAATGTTCATCGCTCTTTCATCCTGTTCTATTACGGAGATATTGCTGAAACAGGACAACCTTGGCAGGTCAGTGAAGTACTGATTCATGTACATTGTCGCCTACCAATGACAAAAATGAATAGGGATATGCAGTTTATAATGAATGTCTCATACAAGCGGAAGAAGGGTTTCTATCTCGCTTTCTCTTATTTTTTTAAACTGAATGACAGCGTCATTTTGTTTCTCTGTCTCTACAGGCTGGCTATAACACTGTGGACTCTGTCAGTTCTTTCACAATTCCAGCAGCCAGTGTCGCTCTGCTCTCATCAAGCAGTAATATCAACGTGACGGCTTGCTGGTCATTCCACGTTGATGGGTCGCCAATCCGTAAGCTCACGAGTTGCATTATTGTTTAAAACAAGACACTCAGAGGGGGAATTCACTAAACGTTTGTGCCACTGCAGCAGCTCGTGACAGAAGGCAAAAGCCTCAATCCTATTTACAGTTGTGCTTCACCTGGCACATTGTATTTGAGAGCACTATCTGCCGTTTAAAAAGTCAATTCAGGTGCTGGATCGCAGTGGGGAGTCATACACTACGATCCCAGTAAAGTCTGCCAGATTGAAGTTGTCTGCCGTACTCTCCACGGCCTTTCACGGAGAAGCAGCCTGCAGACTGGAGCCCACCCTGGGCAAATTCTGATCAGCAATAATTTTTCTGGCCATAATACTCCAGCTCTGTTTCGTTATTTGCATCGTTTATGCAGTGAACTGTGTCCTATGTGGAACACACAAAAATAAACGAGACTATTAGCGAGCACAATTGATTAGTAGTCAATTCCCCCTTTAAACCTGTAACCAGTGTAGCTTATATGGGCTCATGTTTCTCTGAACAACTAAAGGATTTCTTGTTATTTACATTTTTTCTAGTGCCAGCTAATTTCCTACCTTTTGGAAATGGAGAAATCGTAACACCACGTTTGGAAAATGGAAGCTCTGGAGCCATTACATTGCAGCAGCCTTTCAAATTCTTTGGACGCACACATAACCAGACCTTCGTAAGCATTTTTTGTTGTTGTTTAGCTACATGCACCTGAAATGACAAGTTTCTAGACATGAGTGAAAGCAGTAGCTTTACTTTGTTCAGGCACTGGCATCTTTATCTACAGGTTTTTGTAAATGTGAGATTCAGAGGCCTTTTGAGCCATGGAATAAACTAGTAAAAATTGTGCTTAAGGCTACCTCTTCATTCTGTCAACGTACATATACCATTTACAACACATACAAATGTTGCGTCCTAAATTTTAGGTGAGCAACAACGGCTATCTAACGTTTACTGAGCCACTGTCCGACTACATCCCCCTTCTGAATTCTGGAAGAGACATCATTGCTCCTCTTTGGACTGACCTTGACAACAGACGTGGTGGAACTATCTCCTGTAGAGAGGATACAAGTAGTGCTGTACTGGCTCAAGTCACTGCAGCTGTTCAGCGATACTTCCCTAACGTAACTTTTGCCGCTACTTCAGCTTTTGTGGCTACCTGGGACAGTGTGCCATACTACAGTGGTGGAGGGGTAAGTTCTGATTGTAGTTAATCAAGCAATTAGGGTTGTCCTGTAAAGATTTATTCTTGTAATGCTGTCTGTTGGCACTTTGAAGGTGGCTACTTTCCAAGTGGTTTTAGTCTCCAGCGTCCATCGCTCTTTCATCCTGCTCAACTATGGAGCCATTGCAGAAACAGAGCAAAGTTGGCAGGTGAGTGGAGACCGGACTTTGAACATTTTATGGATGAGAAGAATGAGAAGGAATTGCCCTTGCCTCACTTCATACCTTACATTCCACCCAAAGACAGTTATATCTTGAACAGGTTGAGGAATTAACAATGATTTTTTCCTTTCCTCAGGCTGGCTACAGCACAGTGGACTCTGTCAATTCCTTCACAATTCCAGTAACCAGTGCCCCACAGCTCTCTTCCAGCAGCAATATCAATGTGAATGGCCGCAGCTCTTTCCATGTTGATGGGGCACCAAACTGTAAGCCAATGCAACCAGAAGCCCAAGCTTAACCTGTACCATTTGTGAGCTCCTTCCTTATCCTCGCTTATCCTTTTTCTAGTGCCAAGCAATTTCCTGCCTTCTGGGGATGAAGAAACAGTCAACCCCCCTTCTGATGATGGAGGCTCTGATGTCATTTTCTTGCAGCAGCCTTTCAAATACTTTGGTCGCACATACAACCAGATCTTCGTAAGCATTCCATTTCCCTCCACCACTTAAGTTGCAAGTTATGTACGCCCTCATTTCTTCTAAATTTTCTTTAAAAAGCTTTTGAATAATTGTGGTCCTAAATTCTAGGTGAACAACAACGGCTACCTAACGTTTACTGAGCCACTGTCTGCCTACAATGCCTCTCTGGATTTCGCAAGAGACATTATTGCTCCTCTTTGGACTCGCCTTGACAATAGACATGGTGGAACTGTCTCCTATAGAGAGGACACAAGCAGTGCTGTACTGGCACAAGTCACTGGAGCTGTTAAGCGATACTTCCCTAACATACCTTTTGCTGCTACAACAGCGTTTGTCGCTACCTGGGAAAGTGTGCCATATCACAGTGGTGGAGGGGTAAGATTTAACAGTAATCTTTTAATAGCAGTGAATGGTCCATCTTGTTTGCGTGGAAGGTTTTGAATGCTGTCTCTCTCTGTGTTTTCAAGGTGGCCAGTTTCCAAGTGGTTTTAGCGTACAATGTTCATCGCTCTTTCATCCTGTTCTATTACGGAGATATTGCTGAAACAGGACAACCTTGGCAGGTCAGTGAAGTACTGATTCATGTACATTGTCGCCTACCAATGACAAAAATGAATAGGGATATGCAGTTTATAATGAATGTCTCATACAAGCGGAAGAAGGGTTTCTATCTCGCTTTCTCTTATTTTTTTAAACTGAATGACAGCGTCATTTTGTTTCTCTGTCTCTACAGGCTGGCTATAACACTGTGGACTCTGTCAGTTCTTTCACAATTCCAGCAGCCAGTGTCGCTCTGCTCTCATCAAGCAGTAATATCAACGTGACGGCTTGCTGGTCATTCCACGTTGATGGGTCGCCAATCCGTAAGCTCACGAGTTGCATTATTGTTTAAAACAAGACACTCAGAGGGGGAATTCACTAAACGTTTGTGCCACTGCAGCAGCTCGTGACAGAAGGCAAAAGCCTCAATCCTATTTACAGTTGTGCTTCACCTGGCACATTGTATTTGAGAGCACTATCTGCCGTTTAAAAAGTCAATTCAGGTGCTGGATCGCAGTGGGGAGTCATACACTACGATCCCAGTAAAGTCTGCCAGATTGAAGTTGTCTGCCGTACTCTCCACGGCCTTTCACGGAGAAGCAGCCTGCAGACTGGAGCCCACCCTGGGCAAATTCTGATCAGCAATAATTTTTCTGGCCATAATACTCCAGCTCTGTTTCCTTATTTGCATCGTTTATGCAGTGAACTGTGTCCTATGTGGAACACACAAAAATAAACGAGACTATTAGCGAGCACAATTGATTAGTAGTCAATTCCACCTTTAAACCTGTAACCAGTGTAGCTTATATGGGCTCATGTTTCTCTGAACAACTAAAGGATTTCTCGTTATTTACATTTTTTCTAGTGCCAGCTAATTTCCTACCTTTTGGAAATGGAGAAATCGTAACACCACGTTTGGAAAATGGAAGCTCTGCAGCCATTACATTGCAGCAGCCTTTCAAATTCTTTGGACGCACACATAACCAGACCTTCGTAAGCATTTTTTGTTGTTGTTTAGCTACATGCACCTGAAATGACAAGTTTCTAGACATGAGTGAAAGCAGTAGCTTTACTTTGTTCAGGCACTGGCATCTTTATCTACAGGTTTTTGTAAATGTGAGATTCAGAGGCCTTTTGAGCCATGGAATAAACTAGTAAAAATTGTGCTTAAGGCTACCTCTTCATTCTGTCAACGTACATATACCATTTACAACACATACAAATGTTGCGTCCTAAATTTTAGGTGAGCAACAACGGCTATCTAACGTTTACTGAGCCACTGTCCGACTACATCCCCCTTCTGAATTCTGGAAGAGACATCATTGCTCCTCTTTGGACTGACCTTGACAACAGACGTGGTGGAACTATCTCCTGTAGAGAGGATACAAGTAGTGCTGTACTGGCTCAAGTCACTGCAGCTGTTCAGCGATACTTCCCTAACGTAACTTTTGCCGCTACTTCAGCTTTTGTGGCTACCTGGGACAGTGTGCCATACTACAGTGGTGGAGGGGTAAGTTCTGATTGTAGTTAATCAAGCAATTAGGGTTGTCCTGTAAAGGTTTATTCTTGTAATGCTGTCTGTTGGCACTTTGAAGGTGGCTACTTTCCAAGTGGTTTTAGTCTCCAGCGTCCATCGCTCTTTCATCCTGCTCAACTATGGAGCCATTGCAGAAACAGAGCAAAGTTGGCAGGTGAGTGGAGACCGGACTTTGAACATTTTATGGATGAGAAGAATGAGAAGGAATTGCCCTTGCCTCACTTCATACCTTACATTCCACCCAAAGACAGTTATATCTTGAACAGGTTGAGGAATTAACAATGATTTTTTCCTTTCCTCAGGCTGGCTACAGCACAGTGGACTCTGTCAATTCCTTCATAATTCCAGTAACCAGTGCCCCACAGCTCTCTTCCAGCAGCAATATCAATGTGAATGGCCGCAGCTCTTTCCATGTTGATGGGGCACCAAACTGTAAGCCAATGCAACCAGAAGCCCAAGCTTAACCTGTACCATTTGTGAGCTCCTTCCTTATCCTCGCTTATCCTTTTTCTAGTGCCAAGCAATTTCCTGCCTTCTGGGGATGAAGAAACAGTCAACCCCCCTTCTGATGATGGAGGCTCTGATGTCATTTTCTTGCAGCAGCCTTTCAAATACTTTGGTCGCACATACAACCAGATCTTCGTAAGCATTCCATTTCCCTCCACCACTTAAGTTGCAAGTTATGTACGCCCTCATTTCTTCTAAATTTTCTTTAAAAAGCTTTTGAATAATTGTGGTCCTAAATTCTAGGTGAACAACAACGGCTACCTAACGTTTACTGAGCCACTGTCTGCCTACAATGCCTCTCTGGATTTCGCAAGAGACATTATTGCTCCTCTTTGGACTCGCCTTGACAATAGACATGGTGGAACTGTCTCCTATAGAGAGGACACAAGCAGTGCTGTACTGGCACAAGTCACTGGAGCTGTTAAGCGATACTTCCCTAACATACCTTTTGCTGCTACAACAGCGTTTGTCGCTACCTGGGAAAGTGTGCCATATCACAGTGGTGGAGGGGTAAGATTTAACAGTAATCTTTTAATAGCAGTGAATGGTCCATCTTGTTTGCGTGGAAGGTTTTGAATGCTGTCTCTCTCTGTGTTTTCAAGGTGGCCAGTTTCCAAGTGGTTTTAGCGTACAATGTTCATCGCTCTTTCATCCTGTTCTATTACGGAGATATTGCTGAAACAGGACAACCTTGGCAGGTCAGTGAAGTACTGATTCATGTACATTGTCGCCTACCAATGACAAAAATGAATAGGGATATGCAGTTTATAATGAATGTCTCATACAAGCGGAAGAAGGGTTTCTATCTCGCGTTCTCTTATTTTTTTAAACTGAATGACAGCGTCATTTTGTTTCTCTGTCTCTACAGGCTGGCTATAACACTGTGGACTCTGTCAGTTCTTTCACAATTCCAGCAGCCAGTGTCGCTCTGCTCTCATCAAGCAGTAATATCAACGTGACGGCTTGCTGGTCATTCCACGTTGATGGGTCGCCAATCCGTAAGCTCACGAGTTGCATTATTGTTTAAAACAAGACACTCAGAGGGGGAATTCACTAAACGTTTGTGCCACTGCAGCAGCTCGTGACAGAAGGCAAAAGCCTCAATCCTATTTACAGTTGTGCTTCACCTGGCACATTGTATTTGAGAGCACTATCTGCCGTTTAAAAAGTCAATTCAGGTGCTGGATCGCAGTGGGGAGTCATACACTACGATCCCAGTAAAGTCTGCCAGATTGAAGTTGTCTGCCGTACTCTCCACGGCCTTTCACGGAGAAGCAGCCTGCAGACTGGAGCCCACCCTGGGCAAATTCTGATCAGCAATAATTTTTCTGGCCATAATACTCCAGCTCTGTTTCCTTATTTGCATCGTTTATGCAGTGAACTGTGTCCTATGTGGAACACACAAAAATAAACGAGACTATTAGCGAGCACAATTGATTAGTAGTCAATTCCCCCTTTAAACCTGTAACCAGTGTAGCTTATATGGGCTCATGTTTCTCTGAACAACTAAAGGATTTCTCGTTATTTACATTTTTTCTAGTGCCAGCTAATTTCCTACCTTTTGGAAATGGAGAAATCGTAACACCACGTTTGGAAAATGGAAGCTCTGGAGCCATTACATTGCAGCAGCCTTTCAAATTCTTTGGACGCACACATAACCAGACCTTCGTAAGCATTTTTTGTTGTTGTTTAGCTACATGCACCTGAAATGACAAGTTTCTAGACATGAGTGAAAGCAGTAGCTTTACTTTGTTCAGGCACTGGCATCTTTATCTACAGGTTTTTGTAAATGTGAGATTCAGAGGCCTTTTGAGCCATGGAATAAACTAGTAAAAATTGTGCTTAAGGCTACCTCTTCATTCTGTCAACGTACATATACCATTTACAACACATACAAATGTTGCGTCCTAAATTTTAGGTGAGCAACAACGGCTATCTAACGTTTACTGAGCCACTGTCCGACTACATCCCCCTTCTGAATTCTGGAAGAGACATCATTGCTCCTCTTTGGACTGACCTTGACAACAGACGTGGTGGAACTATCTCCTGTAGAGAGGATACAAGTAGTGCTGTACTGGCTCAAGTCACTGCAGCTGTTCAGCGATACTTCCCTAACGTAACTTTTGCCGCTACTTCAGCTTTTGTGGCTACCTGGGACAGTGTGCCATACTACAGTGGTGGAGGGGTAAGTTCTGATTGTAGTTAATCAAGCAATTAGGGTTGTCCTGTAAAGGTTTATTCTTGTAATGCTGTCTGTTGGCACTTTGAAGGTGGCTACTTTCCAAGTGGTTTTAGTCTCCAGCGTCCATCGCTCTTTCATCCTGCTCAACTATGGAGCCATTGCAGAAACAGAGCAAAGTTGGCAGGTGAGTGGAGACCGGACTTTGAACATTTTATGGATGAGAAGAATGAGAAGGAATTGCCCTTGCCTCACTTCATACCTTACATTCCACCCAAAGACAGTTATATCTTGAACAGGTTGAGGAATTAACAATGATTTTTTCCTTTCCTCAGGCTGGCTACAGCACAGTGGACTCTGTCAATTCCTTCACAATTCCAGTAACCAGTGCCCCACAGCTCTCTTCCAGCAGCAATATCAATGTGAATGGCCGCAGCTCTTTCCATGTTGATGGGGCACCAAACTGTAAGCCAATGCAACCAGAAGCCCAAGCTTAACCTGTACCATTTGTGAGCTACTTCCTTATCCTCGCTTATCCTTTTTCTAGTGCCAAGCAATTTCCTGCCTTCTGGGGATGAAGAAACAGTCAACCCCCCTTCTGATGATGGAGGCTCTGATGTCATTTTCTTGCAGCAGCCTTTCAAATACTTTGGTCGCACATACAACCAGATCTTCGTAAGCATTCCATTTCCCTCCACCACTTAAGTTGCAAGTTATGTACGCCCTCATTTCTTCTAAATTTTCTTTAAAAAGCTTTTGAATAATTGTGGTCCTAAATTCTAGGTGAACAACAACGGCTACCTAACGTTTACTGAGCCACTGTCTGCCTACAATGCCTCTCTGGATTTCGCAAGAGACATTATTGCTCCTCTTTGGACTCGCCTTGACAATAGACATGGTGGAACTGTCTCCTATAGAGAGGACACAAGCAGTGCTGTACTGGCACAAGTCACTGGAGCTGTTAAGCGATACTTCCCTAACATACCTTTTGCTGCTACAACAGCGTTTGTCGCTACCTGGGAAAGTGTGCCATATCACAGTGGTGGAGGGGTAAGATTTAACAGTAATCTTTTAATAGCAGTGAATGGTCCATCTTGTTTGCGTGGAAGGTTTTGAATGCTGTCTCTCTCTGTGTTTTCAAGGTGGCCAGTTTCCAAGTGGTTTTAGCGTACAATGTTCATCGCTCTTTCATCCTGTTCTATTACGGAGATATTGCTGAAACAGGACAACCTTGGCAGGTCAGTGAAGTACTGATTCATGTACATTGTCGCCTACCAATGACAAAAATGAATAGGGATATGCAGTTTATAATGAATGTCTCATACAAGCGGAAGAAGGGTTTCTATCTCGCGTTCTCTTATTTTTTTAAACTGAATGACAGCGTCATTTTGTTTCTCTGTCTCTACAGGCTGGCTATAACACTGTGGACTCTGTCAGTTCTTTCACAATTCCAGCAGCCAGTGTCGCTCTGCTCTCATCAAGCAGTAATATCAACGTGACGGCTTGCTGGTCATTCCACGTTGATGGGTCGCCAATCCGTAAGCTCACGAGTTGCATTATTGTTTAAAACAAGACACTCAGAGGGGGAATTCACTAAACGTTTGTGCCACTGCAGCAGCTCGTGACAGAAGGCAAAAGCCTCAATCCTATTTACAGTTGTGCTTCACCTGGCACATTGTATTTGAGAGCACTATCTGCCGTTTAAAAAGTCAATTCAGGTGCTGGATCGCAGTGGGGAGTCATACACTACGATCCCAGTAAAGTCTGCCAGATTGAAGTTGTCTGCCGTACTCTCCACGGCCTTTCACGGAGAAGCAGCCTGCAGACTGGAGCCCACCCTGGGCAAATTCTGATCAGCAATAATTTTTCTGGCCATAATACTCCAGCTCTGTTTCCTTATTTGCATCGTTTATGCAGTGAACTGTGTCCTATGTGGAACACACAAAAATAAACGAGACTATTAGCGAGCACAATTGATTAGTAGTCAATTCCCCCTTTAAACCTGTAACCAGTGTAGCTTATATGGGCTCATGTTTCTCTGAACAACTAAAGGATTTCTCGTTATTTACATTTTTTCTAGTGCCAGCTAATTTCCTACCTTTTGGAAATGGAGAAATCGTAACACCACGTTTGGAAAATGGAAGCTCTGCAGCCATTACATTGCAGCAGCCTTTCAAATTCTTTGGACGCACACATAACCAGACCTTCGTAAGCATTTTTTGTTGTTGTTTAGCTACATGCACCTGAAATGACAAGTTTCTAGACATGAGTGAAAGCAGTAGCTTTACTTTGTTCAGGCACTGGCATCTTTATCTACAGGTTTTTGTAAATGTGAGATTCAGAGGCCTTTTGAGCCATGGAATAAACTAGTAAAAATTGTGCTTAAGGCTACCTCTTCATTCTGTCAACGTACATATACCATTTACAACACATACAAATGTTGCGTCCTAAATTTTAGGTGAGCAACAACGGCTATCTAACGTTTACTGAGCCACTGTCCGACTACATCCCCCTTCTGAATTCTGGAAGAGACATCATTGCTCCTCTTTGGACTGACCTTGACAACAGACGTGGTGGAACTATCTCCTGTAGAGAGGATACAAGTAGTGCTGTACTGGCTCAAGTCACTGCAGCTGTTCAGCGATACTTCCCTAACGTAACTTTTGCCGCTACTTCAGCTTTTGTGGCTACCTGGGACAGTGTGCCATACTACAGTGGTGGAGGGGTAAGGTCTGATTGTAGTTAATCAAGCAATTACGGTTGTCCTGTAAAGGTTTATTCTTGTAATGCTGTCTGTTGGCACTTTGAAGGTGGCTACTTTCCAAGTGGTTTTAGTCTCCAGCGTCCATCGCTCTTTCATCCTGCTCAACTATGGAGCCATTGCAGAAACAGAGCAAAGTTGGCAGGTGAGTGGAGACCGGTCTTTGAACATTTTATGGATGAGAAGAATGAGAAGGAATTGCCCTTGCCTCACTTCATACCTTACATTCCACCCAAAGACAGTTATATCTTGAACAGGTTGAGGAATTAACAATGATTTTTTCCTTTCCTCAGGCTGGCTACAGCACAGTGGACTCTGTCAATTCCTTCACAATTCCAGTAACCAGTTCCCCACAGCTCTCTTCCAGCAGCAATATCAATGTGAATGGCCGCAGCTCTTTCCATGTTGATGGGGCACCAAACTGTAAGCCAATGCAACCAGAAGCCCAAGCTTAACCTGTACCATTTGTGAGCTCCTTCCTTATCCTCGCTTATCCTTTTTCTAGTGCCAAGCAATTTCCTGCCTTCTGGGGATGAAGAAACAGTCAACCCCCCTTCTGATGATGGAGGCTCTGATGTCATTTTCTTGCAGCAGCCTTTCAAATACTTTGGTCGCACATACAACCAGATCTTCGTAAGCATTCCATTTCCCTCCACCACTTAAGTTGCAAGTTATGTACGCCCTCATTTCTTCTAAATTTTCTTTAAAAAGCTTTTGAATAATTGTGGTCCTAAATTGTAGGTGAACAACAACGGCTACCTAACGTTTACTGAGCCACTGTCTGCCTACAATGCCTCTCTGGCTTTCGCAAGAGACATTATTGCTCCTCTTTGGACTCGCCTTGACAATAGACATGGTGGAACTGTCTCCTATAGAGAGGACACAAGCAATGCTGTACTGGCACAAGTCACCGGAGCTGTTAAGCGATACTTCCCTAACATACCTTTTGCTGCTACAACAGCGTTTGTCGCTACCTGGGAAAGTGTGCCATATCACAGTGGTGGAGGGGTAAGATTTAACAGTAATCTTTTAATAGCAGTGAATGGTCCATCTTGTATGCGTGGAAGGTTTTGAATTCTGTCTCTCTCTGTGTTTTCAAGGTGGCCAGTTTCCAAGTGGTTTTAGCGTACAATGTTCATCGCTCTTTCATCCTGTTCTATTACGGAGATATTGCTGAAACAGGACAACCTTGGCAGGTCAGTGAAGTACTGATTCATGTACATTGTCGCCTACCAATGACAAAAATGAATAGGGATATGCAGTTTATAATGAATGTCTCATACAAGCGGAAGAAGGGTTTCTATCTCGCTTTCTCTTATTTTTTTAAACTGAATGACAGCGTCATTTTGTTTCTCTGTCTCTACAGGCTGGCTATAACACTGTGGACTCTGTCAGTTCTTTCACAATTCCAGCAGCCAGTGTCGCTCTGCTCTCATCAAGCAGTAATATCAACGTGACGGCTTGCTGGTCATTCCACGTTGATGGGTCGCCAATCCGTAAGCTCACGAGTTGCATTATTGTTTAAAACAAGACACTCAGAGGGGGAATTCACTAAACGTTTGTGCCACTGCAGCAGCTCGTGACAGAAGGCAAAAGCCTCAATCATATTTACAGTTGTGCTTCACCTGGCACATTGTATTTGAGAGCACTATCTGCCGTTTAAAAAGTCAATTCAGGTGCTGGATCGCAGTGGGGAGTCATACACTACGATCCCAGTAAAGTCTGCCAGATTGAAGTTGTCTGCCGTACTCTCCACGGCCTTTCACGGAGAAGCAGCCTGCAGACTGGAGCCCACCCTGGGCAAATTCTGATCAGCAATAATTTTTCTGGCCATAATACTCCAGCTCTGTTTCGTTATTTGCATCGTTTATGCAGTGAACTGTGTCCTATGTGGAACACACAAAAATAAACGAGACTATTAGCGAGCACAATTGATTAGTAGTCAATTCCCCCTTTAAACCTGTAACCAGTGTAGCTTATATGGGCTCATGTTTCTCTGAACAACTAAAGGATTTCTTGTTATTTACATTTTTTCTAGTGCCAGCTAATTTCCTACCTTTTGGAAATGGAGAAATCGTAACACCACGTTTGGAAAATGGAAGCTCTGGAGCCATTACATTGCAGCAGCCTTTCAAATTCTTTGGACGCACACATAACCAGACCTTCGTAAGCATTTTTTGTTGTTGTTTAGCTACATGCACCTGAAATGACAAGTTTCTAGACATGAGTGAAAGCAGTAGCTTTACTTTGTTCAGGCACTGGCATCTTTATCTACAGGTTTTTGTAAATGTGAGATTCAGAGGCCTTTTGAGCCATGGAATAAACTAGTAAAAATTGTGCTTAAGGCTACCTCTTCATTCTGTCAACGTACATATACCATTTACAACACATACAAATGTTGCGTCCTAAATTTTAGGTGAGCAACAACGGCTATCTAACGTTTACTGAGCCACTGTCCGACTACATCCCCCTTCTGAATTCTGGAAGAGACATCATTGCTCCTCTTTGGACTGACCTTGACAACAGACGTGGTGGAACTATCTCCTGTAGAGAGGATACAAGTAGTGCTGTACTGGCTCAAGTCACTGCAGCTGTTCAGCGATACTTCCCTAACGTAACTTTTGCCGCTACTTCAGCTTTTGTGGCTACCTGGGACAGTGTGCCATACTACAGTGGTGGAGGGGTAAGTTCTGATTGTAGTTAATCAAGCAATTAGGGTTGTCCTGTAAAGATTTATTCTTGTAATGCTGTCTGTTGGCACTTTGAAGGTGGCTACTTTCCAAGTGGTTTTAGTCTCCAGCGTCCATCGCTCTTTCATCCTGCTCAACTATGGAGCCATTGCAGAAACAGAGCAAAGTTGGCAGGTGAGTGGAGACCGGACTTTGAACATTTTATGGATGAGAAGAATGAGAAGGAATTGCCCTTGCCTCACTTCATACCTTACATTCCACCCAAAGACAGTTATATCTTGAACAGGTTGAGGAATTAACAATGATTTTTTCCTTTCCTCAGGCTGGCTACAGCACAGTGGACTCTGTCAATTCCTTCACAATTCCAGTAACCAGTGCCCCACAGCTCTCTTCCAGCAGCAATATCAATGTGAATGGCCGCAGCTCTTTCCATGTTGATGGGGCACCAAACTGTAAGCCAATGCAACCAGAAGCCCAAGCTTAACCTGTACCATTTGTGAGCTCCTTCCTTATCCTCGCTTATCCTTTTTCTAGTGCCAAGCAATTTCCTGCCTTCTGGGGATGAAGAAACAGTCAACCCCCCTTCTGATGATGGAGGCTCTGATGTCATTTTCTTGCAGCAGCCTTTCAAATACTTTGGTCGCACATACAACCAGATCTTCGTAAGCATTCCATTTCCCTCCACCACTTAAGTTGCAAGTTATGTACGCCCTCATTTCTTCTAAATTTTCTTTAAAAAGCTTTTGAATAATTGTGGTCCTAAATTCTAGGTGAACAACAACGGCTACCTAACGTTTACTGAGCCACTGTCTGCCTACAATGCCTCTCTGGATTTCGCAAGAGACATTATTGCTCCTCTTTGGACTCGCCTTGACAATAGACATGGTGGAACTGTCTCCTATAGAGAGGACACAAGCAGTGCTGTACTGGCACAAGTCACTGGAGCTGTTAAGCGATACTTCCCTAACATACCTTTTGCTGCTACAACAGCGTTTGTCGCTACCTGGGAAAGTGTGTCATATCACAGTGGTGGAGGGGTAAGATTTAACAGTAATCTTTTAATAGCAGTGAATGGTCCATCTTGTTTGCGTGGAAGGTTTTGAATGCTGTCTCTCTCTGTGTTTTCAAGGTGGCCAGTTTCCAAGTGGTTTTAGCGTACAATGTTCATCGCTCTTTCATCCTGTTCTATTACGGAGATATTGCTGAAACAGGACAACCTTGGCAGGTCAGTGAAGTACTGATTCATGTACATTGTCGCCTACCAATGACAAAAATGAATAGGGATATGCAGTTTATAATGAATGTCTCATACAAGCGGAAGAAGGGTTTCTATCTCGCTTTCTCTTATTTTTTTAAACTGAATGACAGCGTCATTTTGTTTCTCTGTCTCTACAGGCTGGCTATAACACTGTGGACTCTGTCAGTTCTTTCACAATTCCAGCAGCCAGTGTCGCTCTGCTCTCATCAAGCAGTAATATCAACGTGACGGCTTGCTGGTCATTCCACGTTGATGGGTCGCCAATCCGTAAGCTCACGAGTTGCATTATTGTTTAAAACAAGACACTCAGAGGGGGAATTCACTAAACGTTTGTGCCACTGCAGCAGCTCGTGACAGAAGGCAAAAGCCTCAATCCTATTTACAGTTGTGCTTCACCTGGCACATTGTATTTGAGAGCACTATCTGCCGTTTAAAAAGTCAATTCAGGTGCTGGATCGCAGTGGGGAGTCATACACTACGATCCCAGTAAAGTCTGCCAGATTGAAGTTGTCTGCCGTACTCTCCACGGCCTTTCACGGAGAAGCAGCCTGCAGACTGGAGCCCACCCTGGGCAAATTCTGATCAGCAATAATTTTTCTGGCCATAATACTCCAGCTCTGTTTCCTTATTTGCATCGTTTATGCAGTGAACTGTGTCCTATGTGGAACACACAAAAATAAACGAGACTATTAGCGAGCACAATTGATTAGTAGTCAATTCCCCCTTTAAACCTGTAACCAGTGTAGCTTATATGGGCTCATGTTTCTCTGAACAACTAAAGGATTTCTCGTTATTTACATTTTTTCTAGTGCCAGCTAATTTCCTACCTTTTGGAAATGGAGAAATCGTAACACCACGTTTGGAAAATGGAAGCTCTGCAGCCATTACATTGCAGCAGCCTTTCAAATTCTTTGGACGCACACATAACCAGACCTTCGTAAGCATTTTTTGTTGTTGTTTAGCTACATGCACCTGAAATGACAAGTTTCTAGACATGAGTGAAAGCAGTAGCTTTACTTTGTTCAGGCACTGGCATCTTTATCTACAGGTTTTTGTAAATGTGAGATTCAGAGGCCTTTTGAGCCATGGAATAAACTAGTAAAAATTGTGCTTAAGGCTACCTCTTCATTCTGTCAACGTACATATACCATTTACAACACATACAAATGTTGCGTCCTAAATTTTAGGTGAGCAACAACGGCTATCTAACGTTTACTGAGCCACTGTCCGACTACATCCCCCTTCTGAATTCTGGAAGAGACATCATTGCTCCTCTTTGGACTGACCTTGACAACAGACGTGGTGGAACTATCTCCTGTAGAGAGGATACAAGTAGTGCTGTACTGGCTCAAGTCACTGCAGCTGTTCAGCGATACTTCCCTAACGTAACTTTTGCCGCTACTTCAGCTTTTGTGGCTACCTGGGACAGTGTGCCATACTACAGTGGTGGAGGGGTAAGTTCTGATTGTAGTTAATCAAGCAATTAGGGTTGTCCTGTAAAGGTTTATTCTTGTAATGCTGTCTGTTGGCACTTTGAAGGTGGCTACTTTCCAAGTGGTTTTAGTCTCCAGCGTCCATCGCTCTTTCATCCTGCTCAACTATGGAGCCATTGCAGAAACAGAGCAAAGTTGGCAGGTGAGTGGAGACCGGACTTTGAACATTTTATGGATGAGAAGAATGAGAAGGAATTGCCCTTGCCTCACTTCATACCTTACATTCCACCCAAAGACAGTTATATCTTGAACAGGTTGAGGAATTAACAATGATTTTTTCCTTTCCTCAGGCTGGCTACAGCACAGTGGACTCTGTCAATTCCTTCACAATTCCAGTAACCAGTGCCCCACAGCTCTCTTCCAGCAGCAATATCAATGTGAATGGCCGCAGCTCTTTCCATGTTGATGGGGCACCAAACTGTAAGCCAATGCAACCAGAAGCCCAAGCTTAACCTGTACCATTTGTGAGCTCCTTCCTTATCCTCGCTTATCCTTTTTCTAGTGCCAAGCAATTTCCTGCCTTCTGGGGATGAAGAAACAGTCAACCCCCCTTCTGATGATGGAGGCTCTGATGTCATTTTCTTGCAGCAGCCTTTCAAATACTTTGGTCGCACATACAACCAGATCTTCGTAAGCATTCCATTTCCCTCCACCACTTAAGTTGCAAGTTATGTACGCCCTCATTTCTTCTAAAATTTTCTTTAAAAAGCTTTTGAATAATTGTGGTCCTAAATTCTAGGTGAACAACAACGGCTACCTAACGTTTACTGAGCCACTGTCTGCCTACAATGCCTCTCTGGATTTCGCAAGAGACATTATTGCTCCTCTTTGGACTCGCCTTGACAATAGACATGGTGGAACTGTCTCCTATAGAGAGGACACAAGCAGTGCTGTACTGGCACAAGTCACTGTAGCTGTTAAGCGATACTTCCCTAACATACCTTTTGCTGCTACAACAGCGTTTGTCGCTACCTGGGAAAGTGTGCCATATCACAGTGGTGGAGGGGTAAGATTTAACAGTAATCTTTTAATAGCAGTGAATGGTCCATCTTGTTTGCGTGGAAGGTTTTGAATGCTGTCTCTCTCTGTGTTTTCAAGGTGGCCAGTTTCCAAGTGGTTTTAGCGTACAATGTTCATCGCTCTTTCATCCTGTTCTATTACGGAGATATTGCTGAAACAGGACAACCTTGGCAGGTCAGTGAAGTACTGATTCATGTACATTGTCGCCTACCAATGACAAAAATGAATAGGGATATGCAGTTTATAATGAATGTCTCATACAAGCGGAAGAACAGTTTCTATCTCGCGTTCTCTTATTTTTTTAAACTGAATGACAGCGTCATTTTGTTTCTCTGTCTCTACAGGCTGGCTATAACACTGTGGACTCTGTCAGTTCTTTCACAATTCCAGCAGCCAGTGTCGCTCTGCTCTCATCAAGCAGTAATATCAACGTGACGGCTTGCTGGTCATTCCACGTTGATGGGTCGCCAATCCGTAAGCTCACGAGTTGCATTATTGTTTAAAACAAGACACTCAGAGGGGGAATTCACTAAACGTTTGTGCCACTGCAGCAGCTCGTGACAGAAGGCAAAAGCCTCAATCCTATTTACAGTTGTGCTTCACCTGGCACATTGTATTTGAGAGCACTATCTGCCGTTTAAAAAGTCAATTCAGGTGCTGGATCGCAGTGGGGAGTCATACACTACGATCCCAGTAAAGTCTGCCAGATTGAAGTTGTCTGCCGTACTCTCCACGGCCTTTCACGGAGAAGCAGCCTGCAGACTGGAGCCCACCCTGGGCAAATTCTGATCAGCAATAATTTTTCTGGCCATAATACTCCAGCTCTGTTTCCTTATTTGCATCGTTTATGCAGTGAACTGTGTCCTATGTGGAACACACAAAAATAAACGAGACTATTAGCGAGCACAATTGATTAGTAGTCAATTCCCCCTTTAAACCTGTAACCAGTGTAGCTTATATGGGCTCATGTTTCTCTGAACAACTAAAGGATTTCTCGTTATTTACATTTTTTCTAGTGCCAGCTAATTTCCTACCTTTTGGAAATGGAGAAATCGTAACACCACGTTTGGAAAATGGAAGCTCTGCAGCCATTACATTGCAGCAGCCTTTCAAATTCTTTGGACGCACACATAACCAGACCTTCGTAAGCATTTTTTGTTGTTGTTTAGCTACATGCACCTGAAATGACAAGTTTCTAGACATGAGTGAAAGCAGTAGCTTTACTTTGTTCAGGCACTGGCATCTTTATCTACAGGTTTTTGTAAATGTGAGATTCAGAGGCCTTTTGAGCCATGGAATAAACTAGTAAAAATTGTGCTTAAGGCTACCTCTTCATTCTGTCAACGTACATATACCATTTACAACACATACAAATGTTGCGTCCTAAATTTTAGGTGAGCAACAACGGCTATCTAACGTTTACTGAGCCACTGTCCGACTACATCCCCCTTCTGAATTCTGGAAGAGACATCATTGCTCCTCTTTGGACTGACCTTGACAACAGACGTGGTGGAACTATCTCCTGTAGAGAGGATACAAGTAGTGCTGTACTGGCTCAAGTCACTGCAGCTGTTCAGCGATACTTCCCTAACGTAACTTTTGCCGCTACTTCAGCTTTTGTGGCTACCTGGGACAGTGTGCCATACTACAGTGGTGGAGGGGTAAGGTCTGATTGTAGTTAATCAAGCAATTACGGTTGTCCTGTAAAGGTTTATTCTTGTAATGCTGTCTGTTGGCACTTTGAAGGTGGCTACTTTCCAAGTGGTTTTAGTCTCCAGCGTCCATCGCTCTTTCATCCTGCTCAACTATGGAGCCATTGCAGAAACAGAGCAAAGTTGGCAGGTGAGTGGAGACCGGACTTTGAACATTTTATGGATGAGAAGAATGAGAAGGAATTGCCCTTGCCTCACTTCATACCTTACATTCCACCCAAAGACAGTTATATCTTGAACAGGTTGAGGAATTAACAATGATTTTTTCCTTTCCTCAGGCTGGCTACAGCACAGTGGACTCTGTCAATTCCTTCACAATTCCAGTAACCAGTGCCCCACAGCTCTCTTCCAGCAGCAATATCAATGTGAATGGCCGCAGCTCTTTCCATGTTGATGGGGCACCAAACTGTAAGCCAATGCAACCAGAAGCCCAAGCTTAACCTGTACCATTTGTGAGCTACTTCCTTATCCTCGCTTATCCTTTTTCTAGTGCCAAGCAATTTCCTGCCTTCTGGGGATGAAGAAACAGTCAACCCCCCTTCTGATGATGGAGGCTCTGATGTCATTTTCTTGCAGCAGCCTTTCAAATACTTTGGTCGCACATACAACCAGATCTTCGTAAGCATTCCATTTCCCTCCACCACTTAAGTTGCAAGTTATGTACGCCCTCATTTCTTCTAAATTTTCTTTAAAAAGCTTTTGAATAATTGTGGTCCTAAATTCTAGGTGAACAACAACGGCTACCTAACGTTTACTGAGCCACTGTCTGCCTACAATGCCTCTCTGGATTTCGCAAGAGACATTATTGCTCCTCTTTGGACTCGCCTTGACAATAGACATGGTGGAACTGTCTCCTATAGAGAGGACACAAGCAGTGCTGTACTGGCACAAGTCACTGGAGCTGTTAAGCGATACTTCCCTAACATACCTTTTGCTGCTACAACAGCGTTTGTCGCTACCTGGGAAAGTGTGCCATATCACAGTGGTGGAGGGGTAAGATTTAACAGTAATCTTTTAATAGCAGTGAATGGTCCATCTTGTTTGCGTGGAAGGTTTTGAATGCTGTCTCTCTCTGTGTTTTCAAGGTGGCCAGTTTCCAAGTGGTTTTAGCGTACAATGTTCATCGCTCTTTCATCCTGTTCTATTACGGAGATATTGCTGAAACAGGACAACCTTGGCAGGTCAGTGAAGTACTGATTCATGTACATTGTCGCCTACCAATGACAAAAATGAATAGGGATATGCAGTTTATAATGAATGTCTCATACAAGCGGAAGAAGGGTTTCTATCTCGCGTTCTCTTATTTTTTTAAACTGAATGACAGCGTCATTTTGTTTCTCTGTCTCTACAGGCTGGCTATAACACTGTGGACTCTGTCAGTTCTTTCACAATTCCAGCAGCCAGTGTCGCTCTGCTCTCATCAAGCAGTAATATCAACGTGACGGCTTGCTGGTCATTCCACGTTGATGGGTCGCCAATCCGTAAGCTCACGAGTTGCATTATTGTTTAAAACAAGACACTCAGAGGGGGAATTCACTAAACGTTTGTGCCACTGCAGCAGCTCGTGACAGAAGGCAAAAGCCTCAATCCTATTTACAGTTGTGCTTCACCTGGCACATTGTATTTGAGAGCACTATCTGCCGTTTAAAAAGTCAATTCAGGTGCTGGATCGCAGTGGGGAGTCATACACTACGATCCCAGTAAAGTCTGCCAGATTGAAGTTGTCTGCCGTACTCTCCACGGCCTTTCACGGAGAAGCAGCCTGCAGACTGGAGCCCACCCTGGGCAAATTCTGATCAGCAATAATTTTTCTGGCCATAATACTCCAGCTCTGTTTCCTTATTTGCATCGTTTATGCAGTGAACTGTGTCCTATGTGGAACACACAAAAATAAACGAGACTATTAGCGAGCACAATTGATTAGTAGTCAATTCCCCCTTTAAACCTGTAACCAGTGTAGCTTATATGGGCTCATGTTTCTCTGAACAACTAAAGGATTTCTCGTTATTTACATTTTTTCTAGTGCCAGCTAATTTCCTACCTTTTGGAAATGGAGAAATCGTAACACCACGTTTGGAAAATGGAAGCTCTGCAGCCATTACATTGCAGCAGCCTTTCAAATTCTTTGGACGCACACATAACCAGACCTTCGTAAGCATTTTTTGTTGTTGTTTAGCTACATGCACCTGAAATGACAAGTTTCTAGACATGAGTGAAAGCAGTAGCTTTACTTTGTTCAGGCACTGGCATCTTTATCTACAGGTTTTTGTAAATGTGAGATTCAGAGGCCTTTTGAGCCATGGAATAAACTAGTAAAAATTGTGCTTAAGGCTACCTCTTCATTCTGTCAACGTACATATACCATTTACAACACATACAAATGTTGCGTCCTAAATTTTAGGTGAGCAACAACGGCTATCTAACGTTTACTGAGCCACTGTCCGACTACATCCCCCTTCTGAATTCTGGAAGAGACATCATTGCTCCTCTTTGGACTGACCTTGACAACAGACGTGGTGGAACTATCTCCTGTAGAGAGGATACAAGTAGTGCTGTACTGGCTCAAGTCACTGCAGCTGTTCAGCGATACTTCCCTAACGTAACTTTTGCCGCTACTTCAGCTTTTGTGGCTACCTGGGACAGTGTGCCATACTACAGTGGTGGAGGGGTAAGGTCTGATTGTAGTTAATCAAGCAATTACGGTTGTCCTGTAAAGGTTTATTCTTGTAATGCTGTCTGTTGGCACTTTGAAGGTGGCTACTTTCCAAGTGGTTTTAGTCTCCAGCGTCCATCGCTCTTTCATCCTGCTCAACTATGGAGCCATTGCAGAAACAGAGCAAAGTTGGCAGGTGAGTGGAGACCGGTCTTTGAACATTTTATGGATGAGAAGAATGAGAAGGAATTGCCCTTGCCTCACTTCATACCTTACATTCCACCCAAAGACAGTTATATCTTGAACAGGTTGAGGAATTAACAATGATTTTTTCCTTTCCTCAGGCTGGCTACAGCACAGTGGACTCTGTCAATTCCTTCACAATTCCAGTAACCAGTGCCCCACAGCTCTCTTCCAGCAGCAATATCAATGTGAATGGCCGCAGCTCTTTCCATGTTGATGGGGCACCAAACTGTAAGCCAATGCAACCAGAAGCCCAAGCTTAACCTGTACCATTTGTGAGCTCCTTCCTTATCCTCGCTTATCCTTTTTCTAGTGCCAAGCAATTTCCTGCCTTCTGGGGATGAAGAAACAGTCAACCCCCCTTCTGATGATGGAGGCTCTGATGTCATTTTCTTGCAGCAGCCTTTCAAATACTTTGGTCGCACATACAACCAGATCTTTGTAAGCATTCCATTTCCCTCCACCACTTAAGTTGCAAGTTATGTACGCCCTCATTTCTTCTAAATTTTCTTTAAAAAGCTTTTGAATAATTGTGGTCCTAAATTGTAGGTGAACAACAACGGCTACCTAACGTTTACTGAGCCACTGTCTGCCTACAATGCCTCTCTGGCTTTCGCAAGAGACATTATTGCTCCTCTTTGGACTCGCCTTGACAATAGACATGGTGGAACTGTCTCCTATAGAGAGGACACAAGCAATGCTGTACTGGCACAAGTCACTGGAGCTGTTAAGCGATACTTCCCTAACATACCTTTTGCTGCTACAACAGCGTTTGTCGCTACCTGGGAAAGTGTGCCATATCACAGTGGTGGAGAGGTAAGATTTAACAGTAATCTTTTAATAGCAGTGAATGGTCCATCTTGTATGCGTGGAAGGTTTTGAATTCTGTCTCTCTCTGTGTTTTCAAGGTGGCCAGTTTCCAAGTGGTTTTAGCGTACAATGTTCATCGCTCTTTCATCCTGTTCTATTACGGAGATATTGCTGAAACAGGACAACCTTGGCAGGTCAGTGAAGTACTGATTCATGTACTCTGTAGCCTACCAATGACAAAAATGAATAGGGATATGCAGTTTATAATGAATGTCTCATACAAGCGGAAGAAGGGTTTCTATCTCGCTTTCTCTTTTTTTTTTAAACTGAATGACAGCGTCATTTTGTTTCTCTGTCTCTACAGGCTGGCTATAACACTGTGGACTCTGTCAGTTCTTTCACAATTCCAGCAGCCAGTGTCGCTCTGCTCTCATCAAGCAGTAATATCAACGTGACGGCTTGCTGGTCATTCCACGTTGATGGGTCGCCAATCCGTAAGCTCACGAGTTGCATTATTGTTTAAAACAAGACACTCAGAGGGGGAATTCACTAAACGTTTGTGCCACTGCAGCAGCTCGTGACAGAAGGCAAAAGCCTCAATCCTATTTACAGTTGTGCTTCACCTGGCACATTGTATTTGAGAGCACTATCTGCCGTTTAAAAAGACAATTCAGGTGCTGGATCGCAGTGGGGAGTCATACACTACGATCCCAGTAAAGTCTGCCAGATTGAAGTTGTCTGCCGTACTCTCCACGGCCTTTCCCGGAGAAGCAGCCTGCAGACTGGAGCCCACCCTGGGCAAATTCTGATCAGCAATAATTTTTCTGGCCATAATACTCCAGCTCTGTTTCCTTATTTGCATCGTTTATGCAGTGAACTGTGTCCTATGTGGAACACACAAAAATAAACGAGACTATTAGCGAGCACAATTGATTAGTAGTCAATTCCCCCTTTAAACCTGTAACCAGTGTAGCTTATATGGGCTCATGTTTCTCTGAACAACTAAAGGATTTCTTGTTATTTACATTTTTCTAGTGCCAGCTAATTTCCTACCTTTTGGAAATGGAGAAATCGTAACACCACGTTTGGAAAATGGAAGCTCTGGAGCCATTACATTGCAGCAGCCTTTCAAATTCTTTGGACGCACAAATAACCAGACCTTCGTAAGCATTTTTTGTTGTTGTTTAGCTACATGCACCTGAAATGACAAGTTTCTAGACATGAGTGAAAGCAGTAGCTTTACTTTGTTCAGGCACTGGCATCTTTATCTACAGGTTTTTGTAAATGTGAGGTTCAGAGGCCTTTTGAGCCATGGAATAAACTAGTAAAAATTGTGCTTAAGGCTACCTCTTCATTCTGTCAACGTACATATACCATTTACAGCACATACAAATGTTGCGTCCTAAATTTTAGGTGAGCAACAACGGCTATCTAACGTTTACTGAGCCACTGTCCGACTACATCCCCCTTCTGAATTCTGGAAGAGACATCATTGCTCCTCTTTGGACTGACCTTGACAACAGACGTGGTGGAACTATCTCCTGTAGAGAGGATACAAGTAGTGCTGTACTGGCTCAAGTCACTGCAGCTGTTCAGCGATACTTCCCTAACGTAACTTTTGCCGCTACTTCAGCTTTTGTGGCTACCTGGGACAGTGTGCCATACTACAGTAGTGGAGGGGTAAGGTCTGATTGTAGTTAATCAAGCAATTACGGTTGTCCTGTAAAGGTTTATTCTTGTAATGCTGTCTGTTGGCACTTTGAAGGTGGCTACTTTCCAAGTGGTTTTAGTCTCCAGCGTCCATCGCTCTTTCATCCTGCTCAACTATGGAGCCATTGCAGAAACAGAGCAAAGTTGGCAGGTGAGTGGAGACCGGTCTTTGAACATTTTATGGATGAGAAGAATGAGAAGGAATTGCCCTTGCCTCACTTCATACCTTACATTCCACCCAAAGACAGTTATATCTTGAACAGGTTGAGGAATTAACAATGATTTTTTCCTTTCCTCAGGCTGGCTACAGCACAGTGGACTCTGTCAATTCCTTCACAATTCCAGTAACCAGTGCCCCACAGCTCTCTTCCAGCAGCAATATCAATGTGAATGGCCGCAGCTCTTTCCATGTTGATGGGGCACCAAACTGTAAGCCAATGCAACCAGAAGCCCAAGCTTAACCTGTACCATTTGTGAGCTCCTTCCTTATCCTCGCTTATCCTTTTTCTAGTGCCAAGCAATTTCCTGCCTTCTGGGGATGAAGAAACAGTCAACCCCCCTTCTGATGATGGAGGCTC
Source organism: Garra rufa (assembly GCF_049309525.1). Classification (NCBI taxonomy): domain Eukaryota; kingdom Metazoa; phylum Chordata; class Actinopteri; order Cypriniformes; family Cyprinidae; genus Garra; species Garra rufa. The sequence goes on from NC_133378.1 coordinate 15,307,160, forward strand.
TGATGTCATTTTCTTGCAGCAGCCTTTCAAATACTTTGGTCGCACATACAACCAGATCTTCGTAAGCATTCCATTTCCCTCCACCACTTAAGTTGCAAGTTATGTACGCCCTCATTTCTTCTAAATTTTCTTTAAAAAGCTTTTGAATAATTGTGGTCCTAAATTGTAGGTGAACAACAACGGCTACCTAACGTTTACTGAGCCACTGTCTGCCTACAATGCCTCTCTGGCTTTCGCAAGAGACATTATTGCTCCTCTTTGGACTCGCCTTGACAATAGACATGGTGGAACTGTCTCCTATAGAGAGGACACAAGCAGTGCTGTACTGGCACAAGTCACTGGAGCTGTTAAGCGATACTTCCCTAACATACCTTTTGCTGCTACAACAGCGTTTGTCGCTACCTGGGAAAGTGTGCCATATCACAGTGGTGGAGGGGTAAGATTTAACAGTAATCTTTTAATAGCAGTGAATGGTCCATCTTGTTTGCGTGGAAGGTTTTGAATGCTGTCTCTCTCTGTGTTTTCAAGGTGGCCAGTTTCCAAGTGGTTTTAGCGTACAATGTTCATCGCTCTTTCATCCTGTTCTATTACGGAGATATTGCTGAAACAGGACAACCTTGGCAGGTCAGTGAAGTACTGATTCATGTACATTGTAGCCTACCAATGACAAAAATGAATAGGGATATGCAGTTTATAATGATTGTCTCATACAAGCGGAAGAAGGGTTTCTATCTCGCTTTCTCTTATTTTTTTAAACTGAATGACAGCGTCATTTCGTTTCTCTGTCTCTACAGGCTGGCTATAACACTGTGGACTCTGTTAGTTTTTTCACAATTCCAGCAGCCAGTGTTACTCTACTCTCATCAAGCAGTAATATCAACGTGACTTCTTGCTGGTCATTCAGCGTTGATGGGTCGCCAATCCGTAAGCTCACGAGTTGCATTATTGTTTAAAACAAGACACTCAGAGGGGGAATTAATTAAATGTTTCTGCCACTGTATAGCAGCTCGTGCCTGAATGCAAAAGCCTCAATCATATTTATAGTTGTGCTTTACACAGCACATTGTATTTGAGTGAATGTTCTGCCTTTTAAAAAGCCAATTCAGGTGCTGATCACAGTGCGGAGTCATACACTTCAATACCAGTAAACTCTGCCAGACCCTACTGATCTGCCATATTCCCCACAATTTTCCATCTGATCAGCAGTAATATTGTGGTCATAATACTCCAGCTTAGTTTCCTTATTTGCATTGTTTATGCAGTGAAATGGGTCCTAAAAATAAATGTGGAACAAACTAAAATAAACAAGACTATTAGTGAGGAAAATTCATTCTTAGTGAATCGACCCCCCCCCCCCCCCCCCCCTTAAAGTTGTAGCGTATACATGCTCATGTTTCTCTGAACATCTAAAGGATTTCTAAAGGATTCCTTGTCACTTACATTTTTCCTAGTGCCAGCTAATTTCCTACCTTTTGGAAATAGAGAAATAGTAATACCACGATTGGAGAATGGAAGCTCTGAAGCCATTACATTGCAGCAGCCTTTTAAATTTTTTGGACGCACACACAACCAGACTTTTGTAAGCATTTTTAATTCATTTTTATCTATTTGCATCTGAAATGACAAGTCTCTATAGATGAGTAAAAGTAGTAGCTTTACTTTGTTTAGACATTGATCTTTTTCTACAGGTTTTTGTAAATGTGACATTCAAAGGCCTTTTGAGTCACAGAATGAAGTAGTAAAAATTGTGCCTAAGGCTACCTCTTTATTCTGTCAACATATATTTCTTCTTTACAACACATGCAAATATTTCATCCTAAATTTCAGGTGAACATCAATGGCTATCTAACGTTTACTGAGACACTGTCTACCTATATCTTCTCTATGAATTCTGGACAAGACATTATTGCTCCTTTTTGGACTCAGCTTGACAACAGAGTGGGTGGAACTATCTCCTATAGAGAGGATACAAGCAGTGCTGTATTGGTGCAAGTCAGTGCTGCTATTCAGCAATACTTCCCTAACCTTCTTCTTCCATTTACTGCTACATCAGTGTTTGTAGCTACCTGGGACAGTGTGCCATATGCTTCTGGTGAAGGAGTAAGTCCTAATCTTTAATTGTCAGCACTCTATTAATATTTATTATTTATTGCTGTGCATTTTTCTTTGAAAGGTTTTTAATGCCATGTATCTGTTTTGAAGGTAGTTACTTTTCAAGTGGTCTTAACCTCCAATGGTGACCACTCCTTCATCCTGTTTAACTATGGAATCCTAGCAGAAACAAGACAACGATGGCTAGTAAGACTCAAAGTGTTGTTGCAATTTAAAAGAGAGATGCCAGATTACAAAGTGCCCCTTTACAATATTTGTGTGTGTGTGTGTGTGTGTGTGTGTGTGTGTATGCAGGCTCACTATGACACAGTGGACTTTGCACACTCATACAATTGTTCCTTCTTGACGGTCTCTGGATTATCATCCAACAGCAATGTCAATGTTAATGGTCGCTGGGTTTTTCATGTTTATGATGGTAAGGTATTTTATTTTCATCAATATTTTTTAGCCTTCCATGTATGGCCAATGTAAAGTACTGTTTTTGTTTTCATTTCTCATGCAATGTTGACATCTGTGTAGTGTTACTGATTGAGGAAAAGTAGGAGGACAGGTTATATAAATGAGACTGGGAAACTAGGTTATGTGTGTAACTATGGTTTCCCAAAGGGGATAAGACACTGGGTCAGAAATATTTTGGGAACACATTGCATGACCATTTCCTGAAGCATTTATAAAATCAGAGATGTCATGGATGGGTGACGTAGAGATCAGGAAGCATAAAAGTGCAGCCTTAGCTTCTGATACGTCGAATGAAGCTGCTCACAAGGATACAGGAAATATGATGCTAAGATGCTAAGAGCTGTGCCCCCTTAGGTGCTATACTCACAGCTTCCATAACTCAGAGTAGGGTTTAAGCCCCTCCCCTGAGAGAGGAGGTCCCTCCTGTTCAGGATCTCCAAGGGAGAGCCATCGAGAAGGGACACAAGGTCCGAAAACCATCCTCGAGCTGGCCAGAGTAGGGCTACTAGCAGAAGACGTACAGACAAAGCCTTAGTCAAGTCTTCACCATGGCATCCAGCCCAAGTGGAGCTGGATGCGTTAGGGTCTACCAAAGCAGACAGTGTATTATTAAAATATTTGCAAAAGTAAAATTTGCAAAAAAGTAAAAAAAATAATAGGTCAAATATTGTGATAACTGCAACATAATTCAGTCATTAAGCTACCTAGTGAGGAACTGACTGGATGGGCCCTGTCACAGGGTAATAATACATTATTTAATCTAAACAAAGTTTGACAACTTACAATTTGATCAGGTTTTATTTACATTGCAAACATGTTTGAATGATGATTGCTTGGAATGTTACAGTGAAAACATTTAGTTTGAATATATTTTTCTTATTTATTTCACTAATTTGTACTAAATGGATTTTTTAAAAGCTGTGCCATCTACAACCAAATTGCGATATTGTGAAATGTTTCAGTCCCATAAAATAAAAGACAAAAAGAACATACGTTAACAGTTTATGGGGGAGGGAAAGGAAGTGGCGTTTTTTTTTTTTTTTATTCCATGCATTTTTACTTGGATTTGATAGCTTACCACAATACATCATGTCTTGTTTTACCTTGTCTACTGTGATATTTTGACTTTCCCTCTCTTTTCATGTAGTTTGTGATACTTTAGGCTGCCATGCAAATGAGGTCTGCCGTTTTAGAGATGGCTATGGCTGTGGTTGCTTGGAAGGAGAAAGACTTAATCCTGAAACCATTGGTAGGAGTTACAATGTTTGCTGTAGCAGATGTACTGCACCACAAATAACTTAAATCAGCAGTAACCCCAAATGGTAAGATAGAGGTTAATACAGTTGATTCACTGACTTTTCTTTATGCTCAGATGCCGTGGAGTATTGTGCAAGCAGTACTGGCACCATATCTCTTTCCCGCTGTCAGCTCTTTGAATCTGGTTTTCCTCCTGAGATCCTGCATCTAAATGACCCCAACTGCAAAGGAATTTCGGAAAATGGCAGAGTTCTGTTTCATTTCGACAATTTAGGCCACATTTGTGGTACCATTCTATCGGTAATGCTTAGTTCATTAGTTTCCTCACCAATGTTACTACTGATGATGTATTTTAATCCATAATAATCTGTGATGATTAGAACATGGGCTTGAGATTGATAATTTTTAATGTCTTTACAGAGCAATGCCACTCACTTCATCTACCAAAACACCATTCGGTCTACCTGGCCAACATCTGTTATTACAAGAGAGAGATGGATAAACATTTCATTTTCTTGTGCATACCCTCTGATCCAGACCCTCACTATGCCAAAGGAAATCCAGGCTGAACACAGGTAGGAACTGAACATACACTGAATATAAATTTTGTCATTTCTGTAATATATGGTTTTTAACTACTTGCATACACTGCTGAATTAGAGAAAGAGGATCGTATTTCTGCAATAGGATTGAGAATTATTATTATTATTATTGGTCGTTTAAAAAAAAACAAAACAAAAAACAAACAAACCATATTTGATCATTCTGTCCTTGTTTGAACTCCAGCCACAACTGCTGTCACATTGTAAAGTGCAAGCACATTAAGTATGTTACATGCAAAACAAGGCATCAGTTTATTGTCAGACAGTGAATAGCAGAGGTGAAATGTGGAACCAGCTCTCTTGTACTTTTATATTTGGCATTTTTGATAAACACAATAGCGAACATTGGAAACATGTAAATACTGTATGAATTCCTCTACTTTTCTGTGACAAGTGGGTCATAAATATAAACATGCACAATGCTTTGAGTACCAGAGTACGCACAGGTGTATTCAGCTTTTCTGGAAGTGCCACCTCTTGTTTTGCATTTTATTTATTAGTCCATCTGCAAATTGCATTGCATTGGTCTATACAAACAAATCACAGAAGAAAACTGTTTCTTGGTCCAGAAGCTCCAATGATCCTAAAATACTATAATGAACCTTGCTATCTGCCTACACAATAGTTTTTTTTTTTTTTTTGATAACAAAATAAAACAATAAATGCACCCAATCATTATACCAAAAAAGAAGCAATCTTTATTTTAAATAAAACCCCCTAATTTTTCCCCCTAAACTCAAAACCACAATCCAAACAGAACTTGCATTCATGTTAAGAAATACCAAAATCAATGTACTATATTAAAGGAGTACTAGTATGCTTTTTTAATTTTTTAATTTTAGTCAGTGTGTGGTATGTATGTTTGGGCTTAAAGGGGATCTACAAAGTTACAAATCTCAAAGTCTACTCCAAAGGGAGATATTTCTTTCTCAAAATATCCCTTTTCAAGAACAACGAATGGCTTGTTTGAACTATAGCATTGTTTTCCGGGTGTTGTGATATCACAAAGCTCATTAGAATATCATTAAAATAAATCCCGCCTACGGAAATTCAAATAGTTGGGGGGTGGGTAGGCAGGAGGTGGGGGATTAGCCTAACTTTAGTGATGTAGCATGGATAACAGCTTCTGGGATGCTTAAACGAGCCGCAGGGCGTCTGGTATAAACACAAGCATTGACTACTAGAGTGACCGCGATCTGCTCCAGTGGCTGTGTCGGAGCCATAACGCCACAGACGTGTGCATTGTATTGTAAGAGATTTATTCATCATACAGTGTAGATTGCTTCACTTATAATGCGAGTGTTTTTTAAAATGCATAAACTTGCACTAGGCTAGGCTACTGAGTGATTATGTTCTTTGATAGTGTAATGTTCTTTGCTCGTTTTCTGTAGCTGCTTTATTAATAACTGAAAATGTAAGCATTATAATTGGTAACTTAGAATGTTTTTATTCAATTGTTGTCATGTTAAATACAAATTAAGTCACAGTAAAAACATTAGGCTGCTTTTAGCCTTATACTGGAGCTGATTTTGGGCAATAAAACTAAGTATCTAAATAATTACATAAATTAGCAAGATAATATCATGTATCGGCGATCTCGCAGGCTGACGATAATTCCAACACTACTGTAGAGTCAACTATACCTTAATATATTCTTAACTATAATGGAGCAGACGGAACTTGCTGCTTTGGCAAGGGCCATGGCAGGACTGAAACACTGTCTGCTGTTTGCTAATCACAAAGCACTAGACAGCTAACCAATCACAACACATTTCGTTTTTCGGAAGGCAGGCATTTATCAAACCTGGAACTAATCGAGGTATTTGTGCCAGGCTGGGGAGAAAAGTATTGTAATAATGTAAATTACGTGAAAAATAATGTGATTTTTAAACCACCAAGCATGTGAATATGTTCGAATACACCCCCAAAATAAAATCAAGACTTTGTAAAAGCATAATAGGACCTTTTGTTCACTTTTTAATTAAAATTTTTAATATGCCATTTCAATACATTGTTAGCATGAGGTGATTAACATTCATTCAGACTGTGCCCTCACCTCTATGAATCTCTTAAACACTAAGAGTGTTTACATGCCACCCTCATGATGTGATTGTAATGGGATTTTTTTGCGATTAATCTTTACCTTATGTAAATGCAATATTTTGATCAAAATAGTGTGATTAAGATCATAATCAAAGCATATGTCGATTTTAATCTCAATAAACAGGTATGTAAATGCATTAATCACATTATTACAGCTCTGACTAAAGTGAACATGTTCTCATTATTGTTCACACAACAGCATGAATGAACTCTGTGAAATTATTCTGAAGCAGGCCCAGTTCTACACTCAAATGAAAGCAAGAGCACCCTCAGATGAAGTTGCACAAATAGGTGAAACATATTTGGTAAATGAGCCAATGCTCAGGAGAGCAGGTTTCCATTTACAGCATGTTTTTGCATCATTAAGCAGTGACCTGTGCGGAATTTGTGCAGAATTTAATGTGCTGTGAATATTGTACAACAATAATCAGAGGCTGCTAGCGATCTTTACATGTTAAGAGGTTAAACAAGTTCACCTGCACATGGATACTTCCTTCACTTATCTCTGAGAGCACTTGCCATTACAGAATACCAGACCACACGCAATGGATCCAGCAGGGGAAAGGGCAATTACCCCTGCTAGACTACTCTCTGTTATTCTGGGGGATTGCCTCAAGGACTATCTGGAAAGAGCATGCCCTGCAATATGTATTTTTTAGATGGGACTAAAGGATTCTGTAAGGCAGGTTGTCCTATTGGACTGTGAGCTTGATCTACTGGATTTCATTGATCAGATCTTGCAGAAAACTCCAACTCTTCCAATTCCAATGATCCCAGAGATCCCAAGTCTGGCTGTCCTAATAGCCTCAAGTCCAGTGGTCCCAGTAATACCAAATCTGGCAGTCCCGGTCCAGTGATCCCAGAGGTGCTTCCACTATCATCAGTGCTGCCAGTGATAGCTACCGTAATCGTACATCCCTCCCAAGGCAACAACATCTGGTATGACTCCTACCAAGGCGGCTGCATCCGATCCTGAACCCTCTGTCTGTCTGTCTGTCTGTCTGTCTGTCTGTCCGACCGTGGTTAAAGAGGCTGGATCTGAACTCTCTGAAATCTTTGTATTTCTTGTCACACAGAGGCTGTTTCTGAACTGTCTGTGCTCCCTGTCAGCTCTATTACAGCCACAAGGCTAACACTGAACTCTTTGAGCTCCCTGTCACGGCCATTGAGGCCAACTCTTTGTGCTCTCTGTTCCAGCTCCGCTGTGGTCTCCGGCTCCACCTTGGTCTCCAGTTCCATTGCCTCAGCTCTGGTCTCCAACTCCGTTCTGGACTCAGGCTCTGCCGGCTCTGCCCTGGTCTCCAGTTCAACCGACTCTGCCATGATCTCCAGTTCCACCAACTCTGCCATGGTCTCCAACTCCACCCTGGTCACCGGGTCTGCCAGCTTTGCCCTGGTTTCCAGTTCCACCGACTCCACCCTGGTCTCCAACTCCCCCCTGGACTCCAACTCTGCCAGCTCTGCCTTGGTCTCCAGTTCTAATGCAACAGCCCTGGTCTCAAACTCTTCCCTGGACTCCAACTCTGCCAGCTCTGCCTTGGTCTCCAGTTCTAATGCAACAGCCCTGGTCTCAAACTCTTCCCTGGACTCCAACTCTGCTGGCTCTGCCCTGGCCTCCAGTTCTAATGCAACAGCCCTGGTCTCAAACTCTTCCCTGGACTCCAACTCTGCTTGCTCTGCCCTGGCCTCCAGTTCTAATGCAACAGCCCTGGTCTCCAACTCCTCCCTGGACTCCGGCTCTGCTGTGGTCTCCGACTCCACCCCAGACTCTGGCTCTGCCCTGGTCTCCGACTCTGCCCCAGACTCTGGCTCTGTTGACTTTGCCCTGGGCTCCAGTTCTGCTGGCTCCACTGTGGTACCCTCTTGGTGTTTTTGTTTTATGTTTATGTTGTGTGGAGCATCTGGTAGCCAATTATTAAGTGGGGGGTTATGTCATGCTCTTCCGGTCCTTGTGGCCTGGTTTTGCATGTGGACTTTTAGTTTGTAGTTTTGCTTGGTTCCTGTTTCCCCTGGTCATTGATCAGAATTTTCAAATCTGTTTTGTTTGTTATTTTTCCTTGTCTTTATTCTCTGATATTGTCCTTTGTTGGATGTTTCTTTAATTGTTCTGAGTAGAGATCTTCACGGAATACCCGGGACCTGTACAGGTTCGGGTCTATATTTTAAATGGTCAGCTGAGTCCGGTTCGGGTCCCAATCTATTACTTCGGGTCCCAGGTCTGTTTAACATTGTGTGTAATACCCAAGTCGATTGGAGAACACCACACCCGCACCCAAACTTTGTGTGTGTTTTGAAACTTGCAACTTGTAAAATAAGGATGAGGAAAGTGTGATCGGGAAATAAGGTAAAAAACTTGCGAGACCTTAGCCACCAGAAGCGAAGCAAGGGAGGAATTAATATCAGTACTGTAAGCGAACAATATCACGTTGTCTCATGTGATTACAGAAGAAGAGACACACCTGTTATTGAACACACACACACACACACACACAGTGGTGTAATGCAGGGTAAACGTCTTTATCAGTCCGTTTTGCTTACACCCACTTCTAAATCCACTCTGATATGCATCATTCAGTAGTGTCTTGCAAAAATCTAAACCCAAAATCATGACAGTCCATCACATGAATAGCTAATCCAATAGCATGTGGATTGATTACTAATTTGAATCAGTACATTATAACTGAAACAATACCTTAATAAATTAAGAGTATTCCAACTTCTCCAGGCACCACTACACCACTGCGCAAGCAGTAAAGTGTGACGACTTCTTGTTCTGTGCGGGTTTTGCTACGCAGAAGTCGAAGTTAACTAAAAAATTTTTTAAAAGAATAAATAAATAAATAAATCCTGTGAAGTTGCATAGTCACCCGTCACCGATTTTTGAAGCTGAAATAATGAGTAGATTAAGAAGGCTTATATTAATGAATAGAAATGTTAGTGGCAAGGAGGATTGTATGCATCGCAGTCAGGGCTACTAACGTAAGCCAAAAAACTTTTTCCCCCACAGTTTGCTGTGCAATACATGCCGATTGGGTGCAGTCAAATCTGTGTCTATGGATGGGTTCAGGTCCAATTTAAGTTCATAATAGTTGGGTCCGCATCGGGTCAGTTTAGTACATTTAATGCATTTCTCGGGTCTGCACAGGTTCAGGTCCCACTTTCAAATAAAATACAGGTCCGGGTCGGTTCCATGCAGCACATTTATGGGTCTCTTTGGGTTCGGGTACAAATTTTTGGACCCGTGAAGACCTCTAGTTCTCAGTTCTGCTCTCTGGTTTTCTTGTATGGTTTATTTTGGTTGGTTACTGTTATTATTTAAATAAAGTTCACCTGCATATTGGTTCCTGCCTTTACTTATTTCTATGAGCACTCATCGTTATGACAATAATGACTTTAATCTTTTGAGGGGAAATTACGATTAATTTGCGTTTAATTTATCTGCACATCAGATGATTTATTACATTTTTAAAAAATCACTTGATAGCCCTAAAAAGTCTTCTAAACATGCTCTAGCTTAATGGATGTAACTCTCCTGAAATGCCTTGTTCGTAGTATATTTCCATTTTTATATTTCCAATATAAAACTATCTAAATTTTCCATTTGTACTGGAACACCCCTGAGTTTCCAGCTCAGAAATTCTGAGAAACCACAACAACCCCAACTTCAGAATTTCATGACTGCTCAGTGCATTAACAGAAGTGAAACAATAGTAATACATTGTTTATTAGCTCAGTGCTGCACACAGTACTATCCAACCCCTATCTATGGACTTCATATTTCGGCGTTAATACAGATGTTTTTATCGACTGGTATTGATATTAATGGACTGATGCACTGAATTATAGTCATTCCTAACTCCATCATTCAAGTTAACTAGGTCATCATGTAATGCATTTATATAGTGCCTACTGGTTGCGTTGGCCAACCTCAAGGAAACAGTTGGGTAAGTGATATCGCTGTCGAGGCATTGTTATTGTTTTTCTCTGCATGGGAAATATGTTGTTGTTTCGCTGCATGGGCTATATATATTTAAGGAAAGATTGTAGTACCCAATGGCTGTGCCCAGTGAGGTAACAGCTACAAATGCACAGACAATAGCTTAACCGTTTCCTGCATCTTTTAGGGTACACAGCAAAGTGTTTGGTGCTAATTTTCTCTGTCTTGGTCATGACGTTTGCTGTTCATTTTACTTTTTTCATGACAGTGTGTTAAGCATAGACCTTCCTGGCCGGGGCACATATCAGATCCGAATGATTCCTTACCATGATGCTCAGTTTACCAGCCCATACGAGGGGGATGTGGAAGTGCAGGTGAACCAGCAGATGTATGTGGCGGTTGAGGTGGAAGGAGTGGATAGAAGTCAGATTGCAACAGTTTTGGACAACTGCTGGGCCACACCAGTTAATGATATTGACTTTCAAATTCGCTGGAATCTGATTATTAGAGAGTGAGTAACTGACTTGATTTTTTTTTTTATAGTTAACCGACTATATTTATTGACAGCTCAGAAAAGGAATATTGTGTAATAATTTTACAATACATGGGTAGAACTTCCCATATGTGTTGTTATGGTATCTTAAACTGCAAAGGCAACACATACACCACATTTTATACTATAAAATGGTACTTTTTGACACATACAGTAGGTGATAAATGTATTTACACAGGAATCAGTTGCAGTAAACAATGCTTCACTTCTTTTAAAGTTGATTCTCATGCACAGGTTGAAAAACATTCTGTTTAGACCATTTTTCTTTCTGTCTATTGTGCGCTAGAGCATTGCAAGTGTTACAATTTAAGGAATCTTTATTCACCTCCTTTCTACCTTCTAGATGCCCCAACCCAGAGGATGGTACAGTGGAGGTTCTACAGAATGGTATTGACACAACAAGTCGTTTCTCCTTCAGGATGTTCACCTTCACAAGAGCTTCTGATCAAATATTTCTGCACTGTCAAATGCACCTCTGCCTGGTGCAGAATGGCAGATGTGCACAGGTAACATGTTCAAAATACAGCTTTTTAAAAATGATTTTCCCTTCTTGCATTGATTTGACAGTAACCTCAGTAACAGTAATACAGAATAAATATTATGATGTGAAAGACAAGACAAAGAAAATTAAACAACAATTGCACTGTATAAATTGTGTAACTAATGTTAAGTATCTCATCTTTAGTCATGCAACCCTGGACGTAGACGCAGAAGACGCAGATCCTTGGACTTCTATCACTCTGCAGCGATCACCATGGGTTTAAAAAAGAGCTAAATAACCCTGCTGGATAAAAGATGGATGACATCAGAAAGATATTTTTGTCACTAAAGAAAAAAAATATTTAAAATAGTAAAATATATGTATATTGAGGGTGGGTCTTTCATGACTGTAAACTGGAGTAGCAAGTGGTTATTGTTCATGAAACAATTCTTTAAATAAACATGGTTAGCATTAAAATGATTTTTTGTTTGTTTTTGTATGTTATTTTTAATGTTATTAAATAACTCAAAAGATGTCTACCATTAAGATTACCATGCACAAAGAAGAAGATCAGATGGCTATCGAAACGACGATTTGAACACAGTTAGATATCTAAATAGGGATAGGGGAAGCTCCTAATCTACCATGAAATAAAAACAATGAAAACAGATTTTCGATCACATTTGTACAGTGAGGAAAACATTTTTTCATCCCCTGCTGATTTTATACGTTTGCCCACTAACAAAGAAATGATCAGTCTATAATTTCTATGGCAAGTTTATGAACAGTAAAAGAGTATGTGAATATGTGCAATTTGGCTTGTATAGTAATGTTTTGGTGGTGTTGTGTCAATGTGAGAAAATAATTCATGTGAATTAAAAGACACATAATTGCATTATGTGCCAAAGCAGTGATGAATGATCCACAGTTTAGCCCACATAAACTAATGCTGTGCCTCAGTTTTGAAAAAGTCACCTAAGTATTGAGAAATTGGTCCTAGCAATTGAACATACGCACAGATTACTTATGCGTGAGTCATTGCTATGATCGACAGTAACAACTGGATGAAACATCTGACAAGCTGATGTCAAAAAAGAGCTGTGCATTAAAAGTTTCAGACTAAATTCAGAGTAACAAAACTACAGCAGTTACAAGTTTGTGTTGGTTAAATTTAGGCTATTAACTTTTACAGTTCAAGATAAAGCTTGAAAGATGTAGTTATTAAGTTATATAAAATATTTCAAATTCATATCGATTTTTTTTTATCGAGTTCATTATTTTATTATTATACTATTAATATTTAACTTATTTAATTTGTGGTGAACTATATAAAAGCATTTAAATAATTCACCCGTATAGGCTGTTGCTTTGTGAGCTTATTTATTTATTTGTTTGTTTTAATGACTTTCTGCACTTGCTATACTATATACTTCAGTGCGGTAAAAGTACTACAATTGATTATACTAGTCATTTTATAAACCTAAAAAACTAGGGAGTTAAAATGGCAGCTGCAGCTAATAATTGATCCTCTGCTGCCATCTTCTGGTTATCATTTCATATCTTTCCATCTTTGAAAAAGACATTGTTTTCCGTGAAAATATTTTTTTCCCTCATGTCGTCTTTATGGATGAAAAGTGAATCTTTGAAGTTAATTTTATTGCACAGCTGTAGAATTGAAAAATAATAAAGACTTTAAAATATTACAAGATTTTTGTTCATGACTATAAAGGCAAGTTACTGATTATCAAGAATATGATTAAAATGTCCTTGAAGAGAAGTATCGCTAGCTAGCTAACATAGCCTAAACGCTTTATGGTAGTGTTCAGCTGTCTGTCAGCATTTAAATGTACAACCATGCAGGTACTCTCCTGGGATTTAAATGATATGTTGGTAAATATTATGAAACTGAATGTTCATGTCGCTATAATTATTTACAATGTTGCAATAACTATTTTTCTCAGTTTCTGATAAGAACAAGGCAGTAGAAGAGTGTCCACCTATATATAGCACATAGAAAATGAGCTTGTAGTTTACAAGCTGGCTTATCATTATGGGGAACGCCCTGTGCATATGGTCAATGTTATAATAAATAAATAATAACAGTAATATAAAATGCAGAGCTGTTTAATGTTGAATTAAAACGATCATAAAACACTTCATTCAACAACCCATTTATTTATAAATGTATACTCATTTTATACTATAAAAGACCATTAGAAAATAATTTAATTATATTAAAAATATAAAATTCTAAGAAATAAAACAATAATGTAAAAACAACCATGCATTTCCTTGCCCTTTGCACAGAATGCGAGAATTCGAATTTCGAATAAAAACATGTGACGTCACAGTACCTGATGGACAGTATCAGGGCATCTTTTGGAATTCTTTTCAGTTGAGTGATTATCCGAGCTCAAGTGAAGACGGTCATCTCAGTAGCGATTTGCAGAGTGTTTAGACAGAGACTGAGAGTTTGACAGCTTCATCTTATACACTAGAGTTTGTCCTGCGTCAATGGAGCTCAACAGCAGCTGTCCAGTGTCAGCAGATGGCGCTCTGACAGCTGGAGCGACCGAAACATCAGGAGCAAATCAACGGGCTTCTCTTTCAGCAGCAGCCGCTATGGAGAACAGCCCGACAGGTCCGTATTACAATATTACACAGAGACCCAGCGAGATCCCCACATAATTGTAGCGGGATGCAGTCTATGGCTGTGCAGTGTTTTCAGTGTTCAGTGAATGTCATGAATACATGCAGCTAGTGAGCACACGTTTCTTTCGTATCTGTGCTCGTACTAGACCGAGAAGTTTCTTAAACTCAGTTAATAATATGAGTACTGTGCTAGTATGAAGTATAGGGCCAATAATCTGAATAGAAACTCACAAATCCTGAAACCTAGATAAAGCTGTAGGTACATAAAATGCAGAAATACACTGGTTCTCTTATTTCGCAATCCAAAAAATGCACAAAATAACGTACTGAACCGTTTGCATAAGTCTTCTTGGGAAACGTGCCTGAAGTGCCAGGAAAGCATGTAATTTCATTTATTGATCCCCTGCAAAAGACTGACTTTCTAAAATAAAAATCTAGTTGCAAAGGGGCAAGATTTGTGTTTTTTTTAACTACATTTCAAGTTCCCTGTTCAGTTTATTCCCATTATTTCCCATATATTACTCTTAATTCCCATGGAAAGTTTCAAACTTTCACAAATTCCTGACAATTTAATGCTAGCTCCTGAACTGACAATTTGTAATTGAATGTATTTATTTTACTCTGACCACACTGGGGGTAAACCCTGAACATTCATATATTTTAGTAATTGTGATTGTAGTTATTTATTTCAATATATTTATTGATTTATTCTGATACACATATGTAAATATAAGTGTGTGTGTGTGTGTGTGTGTGTGTGTGTGTGTGTGTGTGTGTGTGTGTGTGTGTGTGTGTGTGTGTGTGTGTTTGGCCTAAATAATAAACACCTTTTTTCCTTTTTAGAAAAACAAAGAAAAAACAAGAAGAATGGCATCCATGCTTTCTTCAGGAGAGGATGGCAGGCTGTAAAGTGTGTTGACCGCTCTCACCACAGAAGCAACAGAGTGGCACCTCTTCAGCCAGAGACAGATGCAGCTGATCCCCAGCAAGCTCTGTCCGGCCTCCAGTCGACGGCTGTCCAGGATCCAGCTGATCCGCAGCCAGACCCAGTTTCAAGTACATGTGGTCTCAAGCCGACCTCCGACACAGATCCAGCTGGTCCTGAGCCGGCTAAAGGTTGGTCTACTGATTATTACTCCAGTTAATTTAATGACAAATTAAATTAATGTTCTTTCCCACCTGTGTCTAGTAACCCTATTAGGAGTCAGACTTACTAAACATGGCACATTTGTGTGCGAACGCAATCTTATACAAGTCCAGATGGGAGTGGAAAGTTCTGTGGTTGATCTACTGACAATGAGCAAATAAAAAAACGCAAGCACAGCCAGATCATTTCCATAATGATCAACGCAATTTACCAAGATTATCTTAGAGCCGATAATCTACTAACAGCACGGACACAAAATGGGTTAAGACATGCTTTTTTTTACATTAAATAATGGCACAAATATCAGTAGTGAATAATTGATTATAATAATTGATATTTATATAAAAGCTCTCCTTCCTACATTTTGTGTCAGAACGGGAAACTCTGATCCCATGTATTCAACATTTAATTTTGGAGTCATACAAATTATGTATTTATTTTTTATTATTTTGAACTTGTTTGAATCCGCTGCACTATGAAACGGATGCTGCAAGATCTAGTGAGTATCAAACATACTGAACCGTTTGCATCAGTCCTTGGGATATCTGCTTGAAGTGCCAAGAAAGCATATCATTTTGTTTATTGATCCCCCTGCAAAAGACTGGCTTTCTAAAATAAAAGGCAGCTATGTGTTTTAAGACTATATTGACAGTATTATCTGAAAATTGTATATATTGTAATTGTAAAAAAAAAAAAAATAATCTAGATGATCTAGGTAAACTCTGAACATGTATATATTTTAGTAATTGTGATTGTTTGTAGTTATTTCAGTATATTTATTGAATTATTCTGATACACATATGTAAATATAAGTGTGTGTGTGTGTGTGTGTGTGTGTGTGTGTGTGTGTGTGTGTGTGTATATGTTATGTATATATGTGTTTGGCATAAATAATAAACACCTTTTTTTCTTTTTAGAAAAACAAAGAAAAAACAAGAAGATTGGCATCCGTGCTTTCTTCAGGAGAGGATGGCAGGCTGTAAAGTGTGTTGACTGCTGTCGCCGCAGAAGTAAAAGAGTGGCACCTCTTCAGCCAGAGACAGATGCAGCTGATCCCCAGCAAGCTCTGTCTGGCCTCCAGTCGACGGCTGTCCAGGATCTAGCTGATCCACAGCCAGGCCCATCCGGCCTCCAGTCGACGGCTGTCCGGGATCTATTTGATCCACAGCCAGGCCCGTCCGGCCTCCAGTCGACGGCTGTCCGGGATCTATTTGATCCACAGCCAGGCCCGTCCGGCCTCCAGTCGACGGCTCTCCAGGATCCAACTGATCCACAGCCAGGCCCGTCCGGCCTCCAGTCGACGGCTGTCCGGGATCCATTTGATCCACAGCCAGGCCCGTCCGGCCTCCAGTCGACGGCTGTCCGGGATCTATTTGATCCACAGCCGGGCCCGTCCGGCCTCCAGTCGACGGCTGTCCGGGATCTATTTGATCCACAGCCAGGCCCGTCCGGCCTCCAGTCAACGGCTCTCCAGGATCCAACTGATCCACAGCCAGGCCCGTCCGGCCTCCAGTCGACGGCTGTCCGGGATCTATTTGATCCACAGCCAGGCCCGTCCGGCCTCCAGTCAACGGCTCTCCAGGATCCAACTACTCCGCAGCCAGACCCAGTTCCAACTACATGTGGTCTCAAGTCGACCTCCGACA
This sequence comes from Garra rufa, assembly GCF_049309525.1. NCBI lineage: Eukaryota > Metazoa > Chordata > Actinopteri > Cypriniformes > Cyprinidae > Garra > Garra rufa. The sequence goes on from NC_133378.1 coordinate 15,324,109, forward strand.
CAGATCCAGCTGGTCCTGAGCCGGCTAAAGGTTGGTCTACTGATTATTACTCTAGTTAATTTAATGACAAATTAAATTAATGTTCTTTCCCACCTGTGTCTAGTAACCCTATTAAGAGTCAGACTTACTAAACATGGCACATTTGTGTGCGAACGCAATCTTATACAAGTCAATACAAGATGGGAGTGGAACGTTCTGTGGTTGATCTACTGACGATGAGCAAGTTAAAAAATGCAAGCACTACCAGATCATTTCCATAATGATCAACGCAATTTACCAAGATTATCTTAGAGCCGATAATCTACTAACAACACAGACACAAAATGGGATAAGACATGCTTTTTTAGACATTAAATAATGGCACAAATATCAGTAGTGAATAATTGATTATAATAATTGATATTCATCTAAATGCTTTCCTTCCATACATTTTGTGTCAGAATGGGAAACTCTAATCCCATGCATTCAACATTTAATTTTGGAGTCAAAATTATGTATATATTTTTTATTATTTTACTTGTTTGAATTCACCGCACTATGAAAACAGTTGCTGCAAGATCTAGCCAGAATCATTTGAATTCTGCCCAGAATTCTCTGTTATAAACACACTAGTTATGTGGCATTTAACATAACTATTTCCAGCACTTTAAAGCTGTAAAATTATCCAAATGTTATTTTTAATGGGATGAAAATAGGTACTGTAGATGTATCATCCCATCCCTATTCATTATTTGATTTCATACAGCTAGAGTTTCTAACTCTTCTATTTTTCCATGTCTTTTTTTCAGAACCACAACCAAAAGCAAACAACAAAGGCATCTTTGCATTTCTTAGAAGAACACTGCGGCCTATGAAATGTGCAAAGAAGCGAAGCAAAAAGAACAAAGTGGACCCTGTTGCATCACAGCCCAACACTGATTCAGCTGAGCCGCAAGCAGGTCCATCTGAAGCAGTGGCTTTGAAGAATCCAGATGATCCTCCATCTGAACAGCATCCTTTTTCATCTGTCTGTAATTATGCAGCCGATCTACAAAATCCAGGCCAATCTGACCCCGACCAAGATCCAGGTTCATGTTAATTCTGTCCTGTATTTATTTTGTTTCTCTTTTGATTGTCTGACATAGGGTTGCCACCCGTCCCTTAAAATACGGAATCGTCCCGTATTTGAGAATGAAATTGCGCGTCCCGTTTTGAATCAATACGGGACGGGTTTTGTCCCGTATTTTTTATCCTTTTTTTAAAGCAGTGTCTCATGCAAATCATCCCACATGCATTTTATGAAGATGCCTCCTTTCCTAATTTTGACTGGGTAATACTTGATGTCATCGTTAGTTTGATTGGTCTTTTTAACTGTCCAGTGAGGAGGGCGGGTCTTTTAAGACTGACTGCACCTGTTTACACAGTTTTCAATGAAAGACTGTTTATTATAAAGTCCAAGTGTTCATACTTTCCCTGAAAACACATTTTAAGTTGCGATTTACCACCACTGGCATGCTATTCGGCCTGTGATCACTGTAGTCTTGGCCCCCAAGGGATGTGGCCCCCGCTGCAGTATGCGTCCCTTATTTTTTTGTATTAAAAGTGGTAACCCTAGTCTGACATGTCTAGTTTCCTAGTTCCTGCTTGTGCTGTTTATAGTAATCTTGACCAAATTAGATTATTATAGATTAAGAAATTGATTATGCTGCTGTTTAACATTTACTTAACCTCAAAACATCAGCACCTTTAGTCTGCGGGTAGCTGATGTCCTCTGAAGTCACGAGCAGCACTGCTACTGTAGTTCACACGAGACAATCGAATAAACTAGCAATCTCATATATTAACATGTTGTCTGTTTTGCAGTTTCATTTGCTTCCCTTTATAAATTGGGACAGAAGATTTCAGCGGGGGGATTCGGCACTGTGTTCAGAGGGATTCGGAAAGCTGATCGTTTGCAGGTTGCGATCAAATTAATCCCTAAGAGGGACACAGACCAGTATATTGCTATGGTAAGTTGGCTAACCTTAGTGAATACAGTATGTCTAAATACAAGTAATACACGTTTTAAGAGAAATCAAACATATTCTTAGTAAGCTAAACCTATGTTACCTTCTTTTTTTCTCTAGGATGGCTATTCCAACCCACTGCTGATGGAAGTAGCTTTAAATCTCTTGTTGAAAAAAGCTCCTTTTAGCCCCAACATCGTATATATTCTGGAATGGTTTGAGGAGAAAGATCAGCACATCCTCATATTGGAGTATCCACGACCCTGCCTGAACTTAAAGACAATACTCAAGTACAACGACTATAAACTGACTGAAATACAGGCACGCGGCTTGCTGGTCCAAGCAGTGCACGCAGCAAAGCACTGTATGAATCAGGGTATCTTCCACCGTGACCTGAAGTTAAATAACCTGCTTCTCAACACAAATACGATGCAAGTCAAATTGATAGATTTTGGCTGCGGTGACCTTGTCAAAGACTCTGGCTACCAAAATGAATTCAGAGGCGAGTTGGCTTTTCCTGATACTAGTGCAATAAGCCCTAATAAGATCAGGGCCTGTATTCACAAAACATCCTAAGGCTAAAAGTAGCTCATAACTTGCCGATTTAGGAGAAAATCTTAAAAAAATAATGGGCGTGTCAGTCCTAAATTTAGGACTCCTAAATTTTTGCTCTAAGAGTATTTCACAAAGCATTTTAGCACTAAAACTAGCTCAAATCTGTGAAACATTAGGAGTAGTGAGGAGGACTCCTAAGTCACTAAGAACAAATCAACACACAACACACAACAATTCATTTATTTGCACATGTATGTTTTCCCACGCAACTCTTTTGGTTTTGGAGGTTATCCCAACTCCAAATTTTCCTTTGATTATATCTTTGTTTTCATTAACAAGTTTTCTTTTAAGTTTGCATATTAGCAATGTTTATTCTATTTTGTTAATAAAAAGGCTGTTTATATGCATATCAGCTAATTGTTTATAAGAAGCACGCATGTAAAAGGCTGAACAGATACTTGTTTAATTAGTGACACTTACCCTGCATTTTAAAATCTTTATTTGAATGTGGAACATTTTTTAAAAAACTTTATTTGAATATGGCAACATTATATCGCACTCTACAATATTTCTATGAACAAATCTCTGACAGAGACTCCTCCCTATCAGCCAATCACTGTGTGCATAGTTAATAAGCATGCTGACATCATCCATAGCAATGAGGTCAACCCCGCCCCTTACTCTCAGCTTAAAGGGGTAGTTCACTTTCAGAACAAAAATTTACAGATACAGAAAATTTATCATAACACTTAGTACATTACAGAGATGTACTCACCCCTTCGTCATCCAAAATGATCATGTCTTTCTTTCTTCAGTCGTAAAGAAATTATGTTTTTTGAGGAAAAATCTCCATATAATGGACTTCTATGGTGCCCCCGAGTTTGAACTTCTAAAATGCAGTTTAAATGCAGCTTCAAAGGACTCTAAATGATCCCAGCCGAGGAAGAAGAGTCTTATCTAGTGAATTATTAGTTATTTTCTAAAACCATTTGCAATTTATATACTTTTTAATCTCTATACAGAGTACAAACAGAGCTAGACAAGACAAGCATTTGAGGTTAAAAAGTACATAATTTTTTTTTTTTTTTTTTTTTTTTTTTTTAAACTAGGGGTGGGCATAGATTAATTTTTTTAATCTAGATTAATCTAGATCTAGATTAATCTAGATTAAATATTGGAATTAATCTAGATTAATCTAGATTAAAATGGCTAATTTGAATTCTGCTGAAGACATTCAGAATATGTGTGCTACCCAAATAATGACTAAAAGTAAGTCTTCGAGAACGGGCCAGGTGGCGCATTAGATCAGGCGCTCATCTCCTGTTTCCAAAATGCATCACAAACTGCTTGACAATTGCATTTACAACATAACTACCTATACAAACTTGTGTAACCAAGTACTTCTGCGCAAAAGGCTGCGCGACGTGCGCGTTGCCATTAAATACACAGACACGCACGGGCATAGATTTCTGCGTGCATAGTCTTCCATTAAACTGCGTTGCTTTTAGAAGCATCAATTCAGTTGTTGCATATAGTTTAATGTCTTTATTTCCGGATTATCAAAGTAAATTATAACTCAAATTTGAGATTTTACTGGGGCACAGCAGATTTTCACTGGGGCACGTGCCCCAGTAAAAAGGGTCTAGCAACGCACGCACCTGCCCTGAAGCGGCTTCATAGCTGCATCCATGTTTGCACGTCTCATTTGAGACGTGCTGTGATCGTTTAGAGCCATTTGAAACTGCATTTTGGAAGTTCAAACTCGGAGGCTCTCTGTTCCTTAGTAAAAGTTTGTCTCAGCAGCTTTGGTAATAGGTTTTAAGAGAAAACTCTTAGCTAAAAACTTTTACTGCTATTTAGAAGAACTCTTAGTGGTAAGATAAAATGTTTTGTGAATACGGGCCCAGATCTTTGTGTGTGTATTGACTTATTTATTGATTACACAATGTACTTATTAGAACAGAAATGAAAATAGACAAATGGACATTTGTAAAAGTCATCAATCAGTAAAATGAGCTGAAAATCTCTTTCTTTCATGAACAGGACGACATCGGCCACCTGAGTTCTACATGAGAAACAAATATCACGCGGGCCCAACAACAGTCTGGTCTTTGGGCCTTATGTTGTTCCAAATGGTAACTGGACGTCCTGCTTTTGGAATCAAAGATGACATTATATCTGGCGATCTGACGTTTGACTCCAGTTTATCCGGAGGTGAGAGAACAACACTACCAATAACACACATACGCATCAACACAATCTCATGAAGTTCTTACCAAATCTCTAAATATAAATGTGCAAAGCGGCAGAGAGGATGATTAGAGGATATGCAAAATCCAGGGAGCAAATGTCCAGTTATTCCTTTAACATGCAACATGCTGCATATTGTGGAATCTCTTCTGTACATGACAATATTAGTGTGTCATTTGGACACAAAGAAAGAATGTGACTAACCAGCGCTCTTTTAAAAACCTTCAGAATGCCAGGATGTGATAAGCCAGTGCCTGATACGTGATCCAGACAAAAGAGTGACGTTAGAGCGCCTCTTAGATCACACATGGTTTCAACAGGAAGATGATCCAGCAGTAGCTCAGGAGTCAGGTGGTGTGACGTAGAAGTGAAGAAGACAGATCGTAAGACTCTACATTCAGAATAGGTATTGTGATGAAGCAGTGCTAAAGCTGAAGCAGTGCTGTCACAAGCTTGAATTTTTCTTCACATTTATCCAGTGAGGAAGAGCAAAAATGATCAGTCTGAGAGGAACAAGTTCAGTGTAGAAAAGGAGCAGACTAAGTGCACAAACCTGAACAGGAGCACACTTACTAAAGAGAGGAGCAAGTTTAGTGCTCAAAGTACTTAAGTAACCCTAGAGTGAGGGGAAACAATATTTGATCCTCTGCTGTTTTTGTACATTTGACATTGAGAGAAATTATCAGTCTATAATTTTAGTGGTAGGTTTATTTGAACAGTGAGAGACAGAATCACAACAACAACAACAATCTAGAAAAACGCATTTCAAAAGTTATTTTAATGAGAAAACATCACATAACAAGTCAGCATCTCATCTCAGTCTCACTGTACATTTTCAGTTTGCAAACATCCTAAGCATGTGAACGGTTATTTGTTTAATGTTGGGAATTCCCTGTGCTTATTAATATGTAGTCAACATTACAGTCACATATATCAGATGAACATGATAAACATTGGACCATAATTGACCATATGCACGGATGACTTCCTTGTTTTAGACAAGCCAGCTCAGTCATTTCCAGTCAACTGTTTTGTGCTCTAATAGGAGTGTACTTTGCTTATTTTCTCCACATAATCCATTCACAATCGAAGAGAAGTTTTGTTTGTATAAGAGGACCAAATGTCCATGTATACCGTTTCAAGAATGGCAAACACGAGTTTTAAAAATAGGCAAGTTAAACCGGCTGAATATGCACGAGTCCTTGCTATGATCGACAGTAATAACCAGATAAACGTCTGACAAGCTGATGTCGAAAAAGAGCTGTGCATTAAATGATTCAGACTTAATTCAGAATAACACAACTACAGCAGGAACAAGTTTGTATTGGTTGAATATAGGCTATTTAATAGCTTTTACAGTTCAAGATAAAACTTAAAACCAAAAGATGTAGCTATTAAATTATATAAAATATTTAACGTTTATATCGATTCATATTGAGTGCATTAATTAATTTTTAAACCAATAATATTTAACTTATTTCATTTGTAGTGAACTATATACTGTATATTCAAATAATTCACCCTTATAGGCTGTTTGTGTCTGAGCTTATTTATTTATTTATTTATTTTAATGACTTTCTGCGCTTGTTATACTATATACTTCAGTGCGGTAAAAGTACTACAATTGATTATACTAGTCATTTGATGATAAATCGAAAAGCAAGGCGTCTTGAAAAAACAGGAGTTGAACTGGCAGCTTCAGCCAGTGAGTGATCCTCTGCTGCCATCTTCTGGTTGTATGGGTCATTTCATGTCATTTTCATTTAAAAAAAACATTGTTATTTCTGTGAAAATACATTTTTCCCTGTGTTGTTGTTATGAATGAAAAGTGAATCTTTGAAGTGAATTTTATTGCACAGCTGTAGAGATGAAAAATAATAAAGGCTTTAAAATATTACAAGATTTTAAAAACTAAAATCAGTTACTGATTATCAAAAATATGATTATGATGTCCTTGAAGAGAAGTAGCAATACTAGCTAGCTAGCAAACGTTAGCCTAAGCACGTTATGATAGTGTTCAGCTGTCAGCATTTAAATGTACAACTATGCCGGTACTCTCCTGGGATTACCAAAATTATATGTTTTTAAATAATATGAAACTGAATGTTAATGCTGCTGTCATTATTTACGATGTTTACTTATCAGTTTCTGATAAGAACAAGGCAGTGGAGGAGTCTGAAGAGTGTCCACCTATATATAACATATATAAAATGAGTTTCAGCTAAAGTTTACGAGCTGCTTATCATTATGCGGAAGTTCGAAAGAATGCTCCATGCATGTGGTCAAATTAACATATATACATAACATTTTACTCACATAGAAATGGTAATGTTAGTAAATCATTACAGAATTTGAGTAATCTTTAAGAGTCTGGAATAGATGTTTTTTCAATCAGGCACATTGAAAATGTACACATAACTCTGAGAAAAACGCTGACTACATACAGTATGGATTTAAAGACATAAAGCCTTATTTAAAAGATGATTGAATTTCAATGCAACGAGCAATATAGTAACAGAGGCTTCTATTGTATTATTTAATGTATAGACCTTTTTCCTGAGTAAACGATGAGCGCTGCCATTACGAATTCTAACGTCAGATTGAATGCTTTTCTGTTCCGGTTTCCATAGGAACTCATTCAAATAGCGTCCATCTGTTTTTAATGTAGCTAATGTCCGCTGCTTCGTGTCATCTACACACTCATTAAAGTGAGGCACTGACAAATGACGGTCATTGCGACATTGCCAAGTGATGGCGCTATGGAGCCATGTGCTTTTTAAAAACATTTTAATAGGTTTAACATTAGTTTATTAGCTCGGAATATACCCAAATTTGACTAGAAACAATGCAGACCGGAAATACAAAGCATTCTTTCAGTTAAGAGTCGGACTACTTCCGTGTTCAGGAAAAACGTCTATATTCAAATCAATTTCAGATACTAATACCAGATATATGGTTATGGTTATTATTTCCTGAATAATTAGGTACATAAAGAAATATATTTTATGTTAGATCAATTACCTGTGTCTGCAAGTGCACAACAATATTGCTTATCCTGCCCGAAAAGACCATAAACATTCCAGATAACATCTGGAGTAAAAATGAATGTACATACACATATCCTAAAAACAAATCCTGTGTGAATGATAAGCTTTAAATCGGGTGATTTTAAGTCAGTGGTTTGCATGTGAGACAATGGTGCTCTCTGCTGGTAGGGTATAGTAAGATGGCGGAACGAACACTTCTGTTGGCTTCACGGCATTATATAGATCTGATATAGTGATTTGACCCCTTTGCAAAACATGACTTGGTGGCAAAACCCTTGTTGGCAATCACAGAGGTCAGACGTTTCTTGTAGTTGGTCACCAGGTTTGCACACATCTTAGGAGGGATTTTCTCCCACTCCTTTTTGCAGCTCCCTCCACAGATTTTCTATGGGATTAAGGTCTAGAGACTGGCTAGGCCACTCCACTCTCATTTTAATGTGCTTCTTTTTGAGCCACTCCTTTGTTTCCTTGGCCATGTGTTTTGGCTCATTGTCATGCTGGAATACCCATCCACAACCCATTTTCAATGCCCTGGCTGAGGGAAGGAGGTTCTCACCCAAGATTTGATGGTACTGTACATGGCCTTGTCCATCGTTCCTTTAATGTAGTGCAGTTGTCCTGTCCCCTTAGCAGAAAAACACCCCAAAGCATAAAGTTTCCAGCTCCATGTTTGTTGGTGGGGATGGTGTTGTTGGGGTCATAGGCAGCTTTCCACCTCCTTCAAATACAGCAAGTTGAGTTGATGCCAAAGAGCTTTTTCGGTCTCATCTGACCACAACACTTTCACCCAGTTCTCTTCTGAATCATTCAGATGTTCATTGACAAACTTCAAATGGGCCTGTTGAGATCCTCCCGTAGTTCTGGGCTGATTCCTCACTGTTCTCACGATCATTGAAACTCCACGAGGTGAGATCTTGCATGGAGCCCCAGACCGAGGGAGATTGACAGTTATTTTGTGTTTCTTCCATTTGTGAATAATCGCACCAAATGTTGTCACCTTCTCACCAAGCTGCTTGGCGATGGTTTTGTAGCCCATTCCAGCCTTGTGTAGGTCTACAATCTTGTCCCTGACATCCTTGGACAGCTCTTTGGTCTTGGCCATGGTGGAGAGTTTGGAATCTGATTGATTGATTGCTTCTGTGGACAGGTGTCTTTTATACAGGTAACAAGCTGAGATTAGGAGCAGTCCCTTTAAGAGAGTGCCCCTAATCTCAGCTCATGAACTGTATAAAAGACACCTGGGAGCCAGAAACTTTTTTGAAATGCATTTTTCTGGATATTTTTGTTGCTGTTGTTGTTGTTATTCTGTCTCTCGCTGTTCAAATAAACCTACCATTAAAATTATAGACTGATAATTTCTTTGTCAGTGGACAAACATACAAAATCATACAGATCAGCAGGGGATCAAATATTATTATCCTCACTGTATGCTGCAAAATCACAGTACAGACTGTTCCTCTCTCAAATTTTCATTTTATTTATTTGATGGTGTGGTGGGAGGGATATTTTTTTTAAATAAAGTTATTTTTTTATTTTTAGTAATTTGTCATTGGCTATAAATAAATCAATGCTTTTAATTAAATAGTTTGTTATGTTTACATTTTATATTTTCATTCTCTTATTCAAGGTTCATATCAAATGGCTATTTTATTGACACACAGTTGATGTCAGCATGAAAGAGCTTAGTTAAACTTACTACTTGAGAACAACAGTATCACAGTATCAGTTTCACTTTGGATTAAAGTGGCTAAAGTCATAACCATTCTTGAAGAAGTGAATAAAAAATAGATGACTAAGAAGATGACTAACTTGTAAGAGTAAGAGCCTGTAAGTTTATGCAACCAACTACAGATTATTACAAGCAGTGCTTAGATTTCAATAATGTTTTGATTTTTGAATTTGAGTGATTGATTTAAATTGTAGTCAATCATTGTTTACAGATACTATAAAAATAAATAAATAAAACTAAATTCTCTAACAATAAATTTGAATAAAATTCAAAATTAAATTCTTAAAAGACTTCTCTTATAAGAGTTTATTTTAAAGGTCTCATATTGTACACATTTCTGGAGGTTTATTTTAGTTGTTGATGTCCTTAAGAATATATATTTGCGGTATAAGTGCCAAAATCCATCTCAATATATTTTTACAGCTCATTTCTTAGGAGCTCTGTCAAGAACAGGTCAATTTTGGCCTGTCTAATTAATATTCATGAGCCTCTCTTCTGATTGGCCTGTTGTTTTCTGAGTGACGTGCAGCCAGGCCAACCACAGGTAACTAGGGTCATGTATGCTGTAGCCTGCTGTGGCTTGGTGATACTCAACAGGATGTTTCAGAATGGTAATTAATGTTTTTTTTTTTTCAAACACAGAATGCAGTAAGCTACGTAACTGTTGCTTTAGTAAAGCCCCTTTCATAATGCGCGCTGATTCCGGAAAATTTCGGGAACGAGCGCTGCGGGAACCAAATGCCATAAAAGCAGTGTTGTAGTGATGATGCACGTTACCCTGCGACTCTTCACGACGAAAATAGGGAGCTCCTCACTATCAGCGCTGAAGCGCAGATTGTTTGCCAGTTCAGTTCAGTTTAGTTTAGTTCATGTACGCGTCGCATTACACCTTACATCCAAATGTCACATGTCTTTACGGGATCTTTACGGGTTGTGTGTAAAGCACGCACAGATTCCGGAAAATGTGAATGAACCAAATGAAACAATTCCGGAACAAATCTTGGGACACATTATCTGTGTATTTTTCGGAATCTCTGTGTGAAAGAGGCTAACATTGACGTGCCACTGGTCTTTTATATTAATGTTGTAGTTTACTGACATCCATAGACTGAACAGCATTTTCTTGATTTGAGTTTGTGTTGTTGTTGCTCAGCAATGGCATGGACGCAATGTTGTCTGTGGGTTTTGTAAAAGGAGGGTGGGACGGTGGTTGGTGCTCGGGGTGGTGACTGAAGGCGGTGACTGAGTAGATCGGACGTCACATTTTTACGGAAGTCACAGCGGCTTGTGAAAAAGCACAGCTAATTTATGCAGGCTGTGTGCATTTTACTGTGGACTGACTGTTTTGAAACTCATATGGTAGTTACATAGCCCCTAGACCTCATTTATCATGAAAAAAGCCAGGAAATTTCAGTTTTGACAATATGGGACCTTTAAGGTAAGTAAACATGTTCAACGTATTGAATCAATGTTCAGTGTATCAAAACCCCCCAATAATAAAAAAAATAAAATAAAGAAAGAATATGCCTCCTCTTCTAGCTTTCTAACTCTTGCAAGTATCCACAGCACAGCACTGTTTTGCGTCTCTGAGCAACATGACTGTGCTTGGTTCCTAAATGAATCAAGCGTTTAAATGATTCAGTTTAATCACAATGACTCACTTATTAACAGCGATTTGCTGCCACCTGCTGGTGATTTTAATTTCACATTTCACAAGTATCTTTCCATTTTAAGTCATTTTAAAATATCAGAATTCAATGTTATTAAAACATTATTTATGCAAAATGCCTTTTCAGATGCAGCTTCTGTTTCCTCTGCATTGCAAAATGAATTTTGTCATTACTGATTTAATTTGCTTTAACAGTCCAAATGTAAGAATTTAAAGATGATGCACCCTTTTAGCAAAATGGCTTTATAATGGTAAAAACTTATTTTTCTCTTACTTATTTGATTGTGTGTGTGTGTATATATATATAAAATGTAAATGATTAACAGTTTTTATATTATCTGTTTTATATATTTAATACTTGGTCTAGGGATGCTCATTTCGGTTAATTTCCCTGACCGACAACCGTTGCTCGTTATCCGAACATTAACCGTTAACTGATCAAATTAAAAATAATACATTCGTTTAAAATAAAAATAGAAAGCACGAGTATCTGTGATGATACATAAAAAATTAGGGCTGTCCCCGACTATGAATTTTCATAGTCGAATCAGAATTTTCTAATCTTTCTATAGTCGACCGATAGTCGAATCATCTAGGCTTATGTGCGTGTGTGAATGGGTTGGGAGGGGCACGACACTATAGTCAGCAGGAGGGTAAAACTATTTTTATTTTATTTTATAAGCGACCAAAACTGCCTGCCAACTGACAGACAAACTTATTTAGGTTTAAATAAAAACACAGAACGCGTCTTTTAGTTCTAAAAACGCGAGGCGCACAGCACTGCCTTTTTTGGTGACTTTTAATGAAAGAGCAGTGTGCTGCGGTTTTTTTATGTTGCTAAGCAACGACCAAAACAGCTATCCTGTCAGTCAATTCAAAGGATTATAGCGCGAGCGCTCTAAAATCTTAGTTTTTTGCTGTTAAGTAAACTGTCATATTAGCAGAAACCCTAAATAATACAGCTCCGGGTTACCCACGATAGACACCAAAGGTTTCTCCTCCATTTCTTGGAGTCTCCGGACTTTTTAAGCAACTGTAAACTTTCGCCATCACAACAGAAGGCCCGCCTCTCCATTCATTCGATTGGACAATGGAAAAGAACGCGAATGACGTTGGGCGTTTTTCCGCTCAGAGTTGATTTTTTTTTTTCAACTTCAGGCGCTCAGAGCGCTCCTGCAAAACGCGAGGCGCAGCAGGCGGCGAAAACGCGAGGCGTGAACGGCGAGAACGCTCACTGTCAACAGAAAACCATTCAAAAGAGGCGCCTCCAATTGCAAAAACGCGTTCGGTGTGATCGCCGCCATCTCTGCCGTCAAGATGGTCCTCATCTCGTCATGCATCAGGTAAAGTGAAAATTAAATTAGTCACAGGGGTGGTTGGATTTATTCACAAACACGTTAAAAATATTTATTGAACGCTTCTTTCTTTTCACTTTTGTTTTTACTACATTATCATAATCAAAGGCTGTATATAACTTAATATAACCGTACAAAACCAGTAGTTCTGTGTGCAATTAGACATTGAGCACCCCCATATTGGCAAAATGGTATGATGCTCGTTTCACCCGCAAAGATTCGACTGTGAGATCGGTGGTCGAATCAGGCTCCGCATATCGATGCATCGAATCTTCGACTATTCGGGGACAGCCCTATAAAAAATACAAGCAAATGTTTTATTTTAACGTGCAAACAGCAGCATACAGAGCAACAACAAAAACTGCATTCATACTCAAATTATCACGCATCAGCTGCGCTTCCGAGAACAGAGAAAATCTGAATGAAATAAAAAAAGAATAGCCTAATATAAATAGGGCTACACTAAATATGTATATATTAAATAACTACCTAATTAAGATGACAAAACTAAAACACACTGAATCCTATACGCTTTGAAGAACAGTACCGGTCTTATTCTTCTCGCTGGACATATAAATAATATAGCCGGCCAGCCTCAGTGTGCCTAGTTTTTAACATGTGGACATGCTGTACGGATAGACTGGAACGCTGTCTGTTAACTCTTAGATCCGCGACAAAATCACCATCACAAAAATCCTTTCAATTTGCGGTTCGGGTCTTTTCATCCACCGGTCATATGTGGAGAAACGTGTTTTCACAGCTTTCAATAGCCAATCACAGACATATATGTTCATTTCATTATCTCAGTGGCCAATCAGAGGCGGCTATCAATCCATTTACGATCCGCCACTCAAAGTGCAGGTTTCAGTTCTGCTGATTTCTACACCTCGGCGAACTCTCTCATTAAAACAAAGAAAGTGTAGACATGATGTAAATAAGAGATTAATTGTACAGTGTAAAGGTTATTTTATTACTTTTTATTAACTTTGTGAGATTGCGATGAACTACAGTAATGTATGAGTGACAGCTTTCCAGTGATTGTAAGGGGAGCGCGCACTTTTTAGACTATAATTAATTCAGAATTTGAATACATTTATTCATGGATTCACTCTCTGATAGCCCAATATCGCCATTGCCATCGTGTTGCATATAGGCTACTACATCAGTTAAACAAACTAAGAGAAGGTAAAGTAGGTGCTTACTCCGCAAATATGTCTGAACAGCCGCACTGCACGTGTCGAAACACGCCTGTGAGTAAACATTATTTTTTCTTTCACCATGCAGCAAACGTAAAAAAAAAAAAAAAGAAAAAAATGTAAACCGTTTAACTGATAGTAATAATCGGTTAAAATTCTTACTATCGGTTAAACGGTCGGTTAAACGGTCAATATGAGCATCCCTAACTTGGTCAGTTCGATTTGTTTGGTTAACTTTGGTTAAATCTTTTATAATAATACTGTGCAGTGCACAAAATCAACATCCGAAAGGTGGTTCATTGTGTTCATTGTTCATGATGTTAAGTTTAGAAATGATGTGCATCCACTTATTAGTGTGACATTTTAGCATGCAAATAAAGGGAAGAACTTCAAGATATCTGTCACGATTCACACTAAACACACGAACAACGACGGAGTAAAAGTGAAGGTATTTAATAATCCAATGGAGGCAGGCAGAAACAGGAACACAACGTGGTAACATTTAACGATCGACAAACATCAGTGGAAGCACACACATTAAATAGACATGATGATTACAAACACAGGTGTGGGTAATGATGGGAACAAACCAAGTAACAGAAACCAGCGGGGGGAAAAGGATGGGAGAAACCAACTAAAGTCCAGGGGTGTGACATTACACCCCCCTCCCGGAAACGGCGCGTCCACGCGCCGACCGAACTACAAAGTCTTTAGGAGGGGGTTTGGGTGGAGGACGTTCTTCCGGAAGGGGGGCCAGGAATGAAGTCCAGGGTGGTGACTGAATAATCCATGGTGGTGATGACGGAGGGAGGAGCCAAGGAGGAGACGGGAGGGATCCGGAGCAGGAGGAGCCAGGTGATACCCAGACCACAGCCAAGATGGAACCCCACGGTGGAGCCGATGGAGGGAGGAGCCATGGTGGAGAGTGGGCTGACGACTCCCGGGGGCCGACCGACGGAGGCGGAGCAGGTGGTGGTAGAGCCCGAGGCGGAGACGGAGAGCCGATGATCCCGGGCGACACCGAGGATCCGGAGGGCCAAGGTGGAACCCAAGGCTCTGGCGACCAAGGCGGAGGCGGAGATCCGGAGGTCTGCGGCGGAACCGGAGCGACAGAGGACTGAGGCTGTGCCAGAGGGATGGAGGAGTTCCACGGAGCCGGTGGGATGGAGCAACGAGGCGTAGCCGGAGGAGTGGAATCCTTAGGCGAAGGTGGGATGACGACAGACCGAGGCGGAGCCGGAAGGACGATGGAGCGCGGTGAAGCTGGTGGACCGACGGGCGACGGTGGAGACGAGGGAGCTGAGAGACGGGGTGGAGCCGCAGGTTCGGAGGGCCGAGGCGGAGTCCGGGACTCTGAGGCTGGAGGCGGAGATGAGGAATCCTCCAGCCATGACGCTGATGTTGACTGGCAGACCTGCGGCGAACCCACTGCACAGATGTCAAGCTGAGGGTGAGCAGAAGGACTGACAGGTGGCAGTGGTGGCATGGCTGACACATTATCCTTAATAAACTGAGGGAGGGTGGGTGGGAAATTATGATGGGTAGTAAGTTCAGAGATATTAGAAAGTTCAGTCCAAACATCCTCAGAATAGTCCATATTAATCACAGAAATGTCCATAGCATTGTCCATAGAAAAAGTTCCCGGAATCTCATTAAGCTCACCCTCAGTGGTGGTGCAGTGGGTAATGCTGTCCTTAGCATTCTCAACTTCCACTATCTTCTCCACCGTCGCGGTTACTGCAGCCGGCTCACACACCTGGTCTGACGCCTCGTGCCACTCTGGCTCCGTGACGATCAGCTGCTCTGTCGCTCCTCCTCGCGATGGCACGCTGGTCGCGGCGGGCGGTAGCTCCCCGTCAGCGGTGGGCTCAGGCTGATATTCCGCGGGTCGGGGTGGTAATTGGCTGGGTTCCGGGTCACGCTGCGAGACGCCTGCGTGGTGTGACTGGACGGCGTTGTAATCCTCCTCCGCTTCGTCAAGGCAGAGCTCTGAACCCCAAGCACTCAACAAGATGTTAATATAATGAGTTAGGGTCCAGTCTGGTTCACCTTCAGGCATGACGAAGCGGAGATCCTCATCCAGTCCACACCAAAATCCCTCCATAAGGCAGACGTCATCGCAGCTAGCAAGATGGCAAATGCTAATAAACTCCTCCACGTAGTCCTCTAGATCCCTGCCATCCTGGAAGATAAAGGCGGTGTAACCTTCCAGAATGGCGTTTCCCCTCCTTGGACGGACGTTGATTGAAGCGAGTTTCATAATGGTGAATACTGGTGATGAACACGACGGAAACAAAAGACTGAAAAAAGACGTAAAACAAAACGGGGGAATTCACAAAAAATAAACTGTTATGGTCGATCGTTCTGTCACGATTCACACTAAACACACGAACAACGACGGAGTAAAAGTGAAGGTATTTAATAATCCAATGGAGGCAGGCAGAAACAGGAACACAACGTGGTAACATTTAACGATCGACAAACATCAGTGGAAGCACACACATTAAATAGACATGATGATTACAAACACAGGTGTGGGTAATGATGGGAACAAACCAAGTAACAGAAACCAGCGGGGGGAAAAGGATGGGAGAAACCAACTAAAGTCCAGGGGTGTGACAATATCGGCCCTAAAAATCGGCCAAAAAAATGGAGGCACATATCGGCCATCGGCTGACCCTGACCTCTAAACAGCGGCATCGGCATCGGCTATAGAAAAACACATATTGGTCGACCTCTAATATATACAAAGAATTTTTTTTTTGAATTACTTATTATTATTATTATTATTATTATTATTATTATTATTATTATTATTATTGTTGTTGTTGTTGTTGTTGTTATTGTTACCATTACTGTAAGGCACAGAATCAAAATTATTTTTTTCTTCTCTGAATTCTTGGGTCTTGAGTCGAATGAAGTCCAAAATTAAAAAAAAAAAAAATATATATATATATATATATATATATATATATATATATTAGGGGTGGGCATAGATTAATTTTTTTAATCTAGATTAATCTAGATCTGCTGAAGGCATTCAGAATATGTGTGCTACCCAAATAATGACTAAAAGTAACGCAAGTCTTCGAGAACGGGCCAGGTGGCGCATTAGATCAGGCACTCATCTCCTGTTTCCAAAATGCATCACAAACTGCTTGACAATTGCATTTACAACATAATTACCTATACAAACTTGTGTAACCAAGTACTTCTGCGCAAAAGGCTGCACGACGTGCGCGTTGCCGTTAAATACACAGACGCGCACGGGCATGGATTTCTGCGTGCATAGTCTTCCATTAAACTGCGTTGCTTTTAGAAGCGTCAATTCAGTTTTTGCATATAGTTTAATGTCTTTATTTCGGGATTATCAAAGTAAATTATAACTCACGTGCCCCAGTAAAAAGGGTCTAGCAACGCACCTGCCCTGAAGCGGCTTCATAGCTGCATTCATGTTTGCACGTCTCATTTGATGTGGTAATTTCACAGAAGTTGAAGACTTGTTCTCGCCTCCTACAGTGCAATTCGACTAGGTATACGTCATCCGTGCTAAAATATCAAGGTGAAAGTCATCATATCTTGTGTAGTTTAGACCCAGCTCCCAACCCAACTTTGAGAATAGATTAACGGCGATATTTTTTTTATCGCCCGATAAGAGTCTCACGTTAACGCAGCACGTTAACGCCGATAACGGCCCACCACTAATATATATATATATATATATATATATATATATATATTTTTTTTTAGTAAGGTTTAGTTTAGTTTTTTTCCTATTTTTAATAACTTGTAAAACCTACTTTTTCGAAATTCGTCCTAGACAGTTTGTCTGATTTTCACCAAAATTGGCTCAGATCATCTTCAGACCATGCTGGCAAAAAGTTAAAGAATTCAAATTAACCATTCTCGAATAACGCGCAAACGAATTCCACGAAAAGCACACAGAAATGGATGTGAGGCTATTTCTCTGCAACGGTTTGGCGTATTGAGGCCCAACTTGGTGTGTTATAACAACCATGACCTGAGGCTACGTGCACAGTTTAGGCACAGTGTCACCTAATGTTCAGGAGATACTAAAAATAGTTCTTTTATCTCTTTCCCATGTCAGCCATTTTGAGCGTCTGCCATCTTTTGTAGTAAAATGCTTAATTTATGAACTCATTGACGTATCGTTTCAAAACAATGCCCTGAAGGAGCCTGAGACGTTTCGAGCCAGCGCCACCTAGTGGTAAAAATAAATATTCACATGCTTATAACTTTGGGTATGGTTGATTTATTTTCATGAGTCACCCTTTTAGACTTCTGAATCCTTGAGTCCAGTGAGACAAAACATGCCAGGTTTTACCTTATGGTTTGTGCAACGTTGCATTTTAACGCTTAAAAAACATTTGCCAATATCTTAGAAACCGTTACCCCGATCGTCACGAAACCACCGTAGGAAATTTGGAAACAGCATGCCAGCTCTATAGTAATGCACAACTGTCAAAATTTTTATAAGTGGCAACTAAATGCAAACAAAGTCAGCCATCTGTCATTTTCTCTTCTCATTAAAAAATGTATATAACTCCAAAACAAAATGAGATATTTTCACAAAATTTGAAACACCTCTTGGTGGCGCTATAATTAAAAAAACATTAAAACTGCCATTGACGTCAATAGAGTATTATGATACAAAATGCTACATTTTAAGAATGCATCAGTGTACTATTACAAAACTTTGTATATACCATCGAAAAGTACTCAAAACGTTTTGAGACAGTGCCATTCTAAAAGATAAAATGAAATTTTAAATAAATGCTAATAGTTTGTGTGAGTTTTTTTCTATTGTATTGAGACTGGTATTAATACACTTCTTGGGTCATGCTGAGAACAGTGATACCATTTTTTATGAATCCCAAATTTTATGGATTTTGTGTCGCTAGACAAAACTGTTTTTGCAGTGACGTAACAAATTTCATGCCAGACTACGTCTGAATCTGTATCTCTGTAAACCCTTGACATATTGACACCAAACTTTGTATGTGCATTAGTCTCCTTACACTGACCACACCACATCAATTTGATAACAGTGCCACCTGTTGGTCAAAAGTTACAACTGTTTAAATCGTATTACTAGTGGTTGTTTTTATGATTTTTGCCACTCCATGCCATTCTTAGATCCCTATTTTGCCCCTGATTGTGCTTGACCCTGTGATCGCTGCTAGCAGCTATATTTATCATTTTTATTATTATTTTTTTATACATTAAACAATTATTTCCAGCACCTCACTATTCCTCCAATTGCTACCATCATAGCGGTGGGATGTAGAGTCGAGCAGGAAAAGAAACAGCCCAGTACCAGTAATACAGTGATTTCATGATGTACAGTAATTACAATGAAACATTTCAGATTTCGCTGAAATAAAAATACTATAATGCTTTCGTGATATTTCAACAGAATGTAATTATTTTATTGTATATTTATGTATATTAGAGCTTATTTTTCATAAAGACAGATGTCCTATTACCCTGGAAATCCAGAGGTCTCGCGAGATCACAATTTGAATTGTCTCTGCAAGACACTAGGTGCGTTCCATTCGACCATAAGGGGACTGCGAAGTGGACTTCACAGGGTATTCCGCCATCTTAAGTGAGATTCCAAACCGAAGGGAGCGATAATGTTCAGTTTGAAGGGCACTGCGAACGGCATAGGGAATAAGGGAACATCGGTACATCACTTCACAGGAAGTGGACGGGGAAAATTACCCAACTGTCATTGCGCACCGTGTCACCAATTAGAACTAACGATGGAGCAGAGCCGTTAAATTTTTTTAAAGGCTCTGCAATGGAGCGGTTGCAATAAATGTTGTTATTATTATACAAATTAGAGTGTTTATGAATGGTTATGGCAGTTCATGTTACATTTGCATATTGTATTGTATGAATGAAAGTAAAACCAGCAAGGTGAGGCTCTATCATGTTTTATTTTGTTTTATTTAACATTACCACAAGATACTTAAATATAGGCTGCGTGTTGGAAAGAAAGTGCGCGAGGTAAGACCACTACAATCTATTAACATATACATTTTGACTATATTTATTATATACATAAGTTTATATGTATTTTATATGTATTTAAATTTGAAAGTAAAATAAATTACAATATTTATTTATGTTATATCATAAAATGCGTGACCCTGCCGTTGATTTGCTTTGATGACGTTCCAGGGCATTCCAAATGAGCGATTATTGTCAGCGAAGTCCACTTCAACGGATATACCGTGCTAAGGGAGTAGGGAGCAGTGAACACTGCGTAGGGACCCTGTCGATCGGAACGCACCTACTCTGGCATCGAGCAATGATGCACGTTACTGCATTATGTAAGCAGTTGTGGGAACCAATCAAATCGGTGTATCTGATGTAGGCGGGCCAGAGGCGAGCTAAGCTAATGACGACAGCGCTACGACGTCCGGAATCATTTAGTAAACATTGAAAGATTGCTACAGATGAACACCAGTTGTTTGAAACGGCTTTGGCCGCTACAATGAACGAGTTAGACTTGGCTTTTCATATAAAAGAGGAACAGAAAACTGCGCTCGAATCGTTCCTTTGCAAGAAGGACGTTTTTGCTGTTTTGCCGACTGGATAGGGCAAGAGTTTAATCTATCAGTTAGCGTGTATCACAGTGTATTGTTGTGATTGGTCGTGGCGTTATCCAATTGCGTGCAGTGAGAGTTTCAAATGCATGCTTGGTGCCGCCCCTCGAGTTAGGCCCTTTTCATTGCTCGATGCCAGACCCTTAATCTTAATAGATTAGGGTTTGGATTTTTTCCAGGCTAATGTCCTATTAGTTTCACACAAAATCCAGACATAACACTGCCATCATAAAAGTATTAGAACAGGGGGGCCCAACCCTGTTCCTGGAGATCTACCATCCTACAAAGTTCAGCTCCAACCCTTAACAAACAAACCTAAACCAGCTAATTGATCTCTTAGGTAGCACTTGATAATTACAGAC
Organism: Garra rufa; assembly: GCF_049309525.1. Lineage (NCBI taxonomy): Eukaryota > Metazoa > Chordata > Actinopteri > Cypriniformes > Cyprinidae > Garra > Garra rufa. The sequence continues at coordinate 15,344,892 of NC_133378.1, forward strand.
AGCTGTGTTGGAGCATGGAACTAAAGTCTGCAGGTAGGTAGATCTCCAGGAACAGGGTTGGGCACCCCTGTATCGGAACAACCAGCTATGACAAAAATTAAAAAGTTTGTAGCTGTAGCTTACAGTTTTTCTTGATTGCTTTGACGTAGCCGTCAACTCAAAATCCACATTTTCAAAATAGTTAAAACAGTGGCACTCATGGTCAAAATGACACATTTTGTTTGCAAAAGGCTCTAACCATGCCAAAACATTTACATTTTTTTACGATTGCTTAGGCAAAAAAGCCATGGCACACTCTAAAAAAAGGATGTGTTAATTATTAACACAATTGTTGTGTTATTGCCATTTTAAAACATTTTTGTGTCATTTTAAGTTGATCATGTGCAAAGAGAGAGAGAGAGAGAGAGAGAGAGAGTGAGTGAGAGAGAGAAACAACACAAAATGTGTTAAATATCATCCAATCACATTGCTGCCTACGTCACTGCATAAGCTCTATTTTCATTGGTGGATGATGTGGATGCACTCATGTCAGGTACAGTATATGGATTTCTCTGATAAAAATGTAATGTTCCCAGAGCATTCTCAGAACGTCCCTCTGGAGTCAATGACATTCACAGAACGTTTCCCAAGATGCTCACGATGTGGAGATCTTTACAGGGTTGGGGGACGTTATTTCAGGAACCTTCAGGGATTAACACAGCTCACTGTGGATTTGATCCCACAATACAGCATTAAAGTAACACTGAAGCAGAGTTAACTTAAGCAGAATTACTGAAGAAAAGAGAAACAAACAAAGAAGAAGAGAAGAGACAAACAGAAGCACAACTACAACTGACTTCCAGTCACAGCCTCAGATCAAATCAACTGAATAAAGCACAATAAATCTCTGAAGATCTCAGCAGAGGAGGATTAAACAGCTCCACAAACAGCATCACCAGCTTCACTCATTACTAACCAGTTTGACTTTATTTCTGTCATACAAACGTTCTTAATGAGAATTAACAGAGGTTTAGATGTTGATTTAATATCTTAAAACATCACCATCACTGTGGTCAGTGTTTATTTTTGTTGGGTCTCGCCTCTAAAATCTACAATTATGTTTTTTTTTCTCTTGCTGCTATAGTTCTGTTCTCAGAATGCATTATTACAGTGGATAATACCTAAGAGAAAATATGATTAGGATGATACTGATACATTCATGATGGAAAAAATCAAGTCAAATTTTCTAGTTAATATATAGCTTTCATGAACACCACCAGTATCATCGTAAAACTTTCAGTACATCATTTCAATTAGGCTGCATTTTGCACTGAAAATCAGAACATATAAAAAAATAAAAACACCTTAGCATCATCATCTTTTCATGTAGCTGAATATGGGCACTCTGTCCACATTACCCCTGCTGAGAAAAAAAAAAAACAGTCTGGTTTTAGCTGGTCAGCAGGCTGGTTTTAGAGGGATTTTGGCCACTTTCCCAACCTGGCCAAGCTGGTCTTAGCTGGTCAGGCTGGGAAACCGCCAGCTAAAACCAGACTGGACAGGCTGGGTGACCAGCTAAAACCAACTACTTTCAGCTTAAACCAGCTAAGACCAGCCAACCAGCCTATGCTGGTTTTAGCTGTTTTTTCAGCAGGGACAGCCAATGTCCTCCCTCACAAGATGGCAAGGAAGGAATTTTCTCTAATGGCAATTCCATCCTTGCCCAGACTCTGCTTCTATTAGGTCACACAGGTCTCCATAGGTTGAATGAGGGGCATAACATAGGGTCGGAGATCCTAAACCTTCCACTGGCATGAAAAAAGGGAGAGTGTTGTGGGAGGTACTGTAATGATGGAACAAGTTTCTGGTTGCATTAGTCCAGTACCTAGTCTGTCCAATAATTAGTCTGTCTAAAAATGTGAGTATGTGTTCTGTATTGTAAGGTTCTATTTTGGCATGCCAGTGTAATAAGCCCATTCTGCATGATTGCAGCATATATAGCAATGTTCCCACAGCTTTGGCCCGGAACATTTAAAATAGCTTTGTGGTAAAAGATGTTTCTCCTTATTCCTCTTACTTGCATTTACTGCCTTTTTATAGTGCTTACACCTTGATTGTTGAGTTTACAGTTATGCACCTAAGTGTCTGCACACCTGATGGCCGTGTTTGATCATTGGTTCATATGTGTAGTATTTTGGAAAGCAGTGCCTTAAAATGGCAAAGAAGTGACATTTCTGTGTCTAATGTAGAGAAGTGTGTTTAGTGTCTTGCAAAACAATGTGCTTACAGTTGTGTAGATCTGGGCTGAGGTTTTGCTCCTTGGGTGTCAGGTTTCACTAACTGTGTGTAATTTTTAATTTTAGTGTGTAAGCAATGATAAAAAAAACTGTAAAATATGCAACAAAAGCAAATTTTACATTCAAACAACACAACTTGCAAACAAGTAGATGAGCTCTTTCAGTCAGTCATTACACAATGGACAACAAAATACAAAATACAGAACTCAGTGCGAATCAGTGCACCATTGCTTGTCATTGTAGCCTATTGCCAGTGCCATTTGTTGTCTTTCTATGAAGGCTGTGTAAAATTTGCCTTTTTGCAAAGAATTGGATCCAGAATAATTTGATGCTTTGATGCATTTTTACTTGATTCCATGACATTCATTTTTTTCAAACCGTGTCTGAAAACTGAAATACTGTAAATATTATCCTCCTTTTCCTCGGACCCCTCAACCTCTTACTCTCACTCTCATCTGCCTTAGACCCCCTTTATCCATGCTGGCAAAGAACAATACAGATGTGGCACTTTTTTTATAAGGCTTGCAGACTGATTGCTAATTGAGGATTTGTGTGAAGAAGTGTCAAACAGGTGCTTTAGTGATTTCATACTGATCTAGGTAGTTTCTAATAGTTAGGAATAGGTTTCTGTTTGGTCACCATAGCTAAAACAATGGAGTTTGGACTGCTTGAATGACAGCCGTGTTAACTGTTTTGCAAAAGGGTGGGGAAAATGTGTCAATCCAATGAGAAAGGGTTAACACATTTGCAAGATGTGTCTTCTGCTCTGCTGAGATAGTGACGATGAAAACTAAGTGGGTCCTAGTTTCTTTAACCAGGTCAAAGCAGTCAAGAAAAACTGTAATGTGACAAGACCCTTCTCGGCCGGGATTGTTTAAAGCCTTTTGAAGCTGCATTTAAACTGCATTTTGGAAGTTCAGACTCACGGACACTAAAAAAGTCCACTATATGGAGAGAAATCCTAAAATGTTTTCCTCAAAAAGCATAATTGCTTTACAACTGAAGGAAGAAATACAACATGAATGACAAGGGGGTGAGTAAATTATCTGTACATTTTTGTTATGGAAGTTAACTTCTCCTTTAAGTGTTTTCAAGTTTACATGCTTATGTTAAAGCAAACAGTAGCAATTAGCTTTTATTCAATTGGTGTTAAGTGTCTTTTCTTTTCCACATTTAATTTTGTGGTTCCTCAAACAGTGGCATAAAGTCATGATTAGAAATAAGCAAAAAACTGTATAATTTTCTTATGTATTCTAAGGAAATGCATCCAGATTCATAAAAACAAATAAATAAATAAAAACCGTTAATTAAATGTACCTTGTTTATGTTGCCACATTTACCAGGTTGCAGCTCTGGCAAGTCTTGAACACAATCATTATTTATTCATGTATGTGTGTATTTATTTTTGTTTGTTTGTTTTGTTAAAATAAAGTTTTTGGAATAATTCAGAAGGTAACATTTTGATATATTTCAGTAGAACGTGTGTGAATAGAAATGACGTCATAAACAAGCAGTCATGTGAAAGAAACCAACGTTCGATGTGCGCTAACTCTTCAGTTGACTGATTATCTGAGGATAGAAGAAGACGCTCATCTGAGTCAGTCGCTGTGTTCAGACAGAGAGAGACTTAGTTTGACAGCACTTCATCATATACACTAGAGTTTGTCCTGCGCTGGAGTCAATGGAGCTCAACAGCAGCTGTCCAGTGTCAGCAGATGGCGCTCTGACAGCTGGAGGAAAGACCACCGACCCGTCAGGAGCAAATCAACGGGCTTCTCCTGCAGCAGCAGCCGCTATGGAGAACCGCCAAACAGGTCCGTGACTGTATTATTATTATTAACCCTCTTAAGCTTTTCAAAAAAGGTGCAGACATCGGCTGTTCATGGTGATGTTTCACCGGGAAGAGTAAGAATAAAATAAAACACATTTCCAACAATAAAAAAGCATGCTATTTTAGAGTCCATTTAGCTCTTATGTATCATGTTATTTAATTGCAAATGTCTCTTTTTCACCAGTATTTGTATATACAAATTTGACACTGCTGCCATCTGGTGAAAAAGGAACAGTAACCCCAAGGTCACTTTAGGAGACGAATGGCCTGTAAATAACTTAAATGTTAAATCGGACAAAACATGTATATTTAAATCTAGTGTGTTTCTGTTATGGGTAAGGATTGAGTTAGGCCAGAAAAAAATAATTATCCTGATATAAAATCAGTGGACGTCTGCCTACTGGAAACAAATGTGCAAGTGTTTGACTGTTTGATTATAAAATTCTAAATCACTAAAAATCTTTAAGGTTTTCATACATATATATGCTTTTATATGCACACTCTTGGGCTAGTTATAAAAAAAAAATCTATATAACTCATTACAAGTCACTTTACTACTTTCAAAAGTAATATCACTTTACTTATTGCTCCCTGCAAACAGTAATTAGTTACACTACTAGTTACATTACTCTTCCATTTCACCTCAAATAATTGGTAATTCCATATTTTTGCACCCTTTGAATCCATGAAAAGTGCTGGTAATTGAAGAGTACAACTGGCTCTTTTTTTGTCATCCTTTCTCCCTGTACAATAATGGCTGTATTTCCAGCAGCTATAGATGATCTTCCAACAAAGCTTGCTGCGTGATATAAAAACTGATTATGAAAATTGATAGGTATGACTAAGCAATTGTGACCAAAAAAAGTAACTAATAACTAGTCTTTTTTTACAACAGTAACAGTAATATTATTACTTAAATTTTATTATTAATTAGTTCTAGTATCACTTCTAGTTACCAGGTAAGTTTTGGATTATGCTATAAATGAAGTGGAGAAAAAGGTGTTTATGTACAGGTAGTTGTTGTACGGCATTTCATGTTTAATGAATGCCTTATTTCTTTTCAGAAAACCAAACAAAAAACAAGAAGAGAGGCATCTGTGCTTTCTTCAAGAAAACCTGGCAGGCTGTAAAATGCGCTGACCGCTGTCGCCGCAGAGGCAACAAAGTGGTGCCTTTTCAGCCAGAGACAGATCCAGCTGATCCCCTGAGCCCCCTTGAGTCAACGGCTCTCCAGGATCCAGCTGATCCACAGCCAGGCCCGTCCAGTCTTGAGCCACCAGCTCACCGTGATTCTTGCTTGACAGGTCAGAATCCAGTTCCAGGTGATGCACAGGTGATGCTCAAATTGCCATCTGACAAAGATCCAGCTGATCCTGAGCCAGCTGAAGGTTGGTCCACTTATCACTTTTAATTTTGCCCTGTTCTTCTATGCTTTAACTATTCATTAATCCCTTCCTGCTTTAGCTTGTACTATTGTGAAAAATACATTCCCACTGTTTTGCTCACAATAAGAGTAAGACAAACGTGAATTAACCAGTCTAACACTTTATTCAATGCTGCAGTAAATTTGATAGCACAAGGATAAACAACTGTATAATGTGCATAGATCTAAACCTGGACCTCTGGACAAACCATAGGCAGATCTTTCATATATAAACTAAATCAAATAGGTCCAAGAATTGGTCCCTGTGGAACTCCAATAGTACAAGTCAATCTATATCACTGATTCTTGTACAGACTTGTCTACTATTCCCCTTAACATAATTTATAACAGTGGTTCTCAAACTTTTTACAGTGGCGTACCCCCTGGGGCATTTAACATTCTTCTGAGTACCCCCACAATATTTAAGGGGTAAAATACCCCCCTTTAAATTGATTTACACATGAATTTTTACTTCTTACAGAGGCATCTTTTATGTCATGTTCTTAACATTCCATTAAGTGTATTATTATGTGACCCTGGAGCACAAAACCAGTCCTAAGTAGCATGTGTATATTTGTAGCAATGGTCAAAATTATACTTTTTTATTTTGTGCCAAAAATCATTAGGATATTAAGTGAAGATCATGTTCCGTGAATATGTTTTGTAAATTTCCTACTGTGAATATATCAAAACTTCATTTCTAAATAATTATATGCATTGCTAATAACTTCATTTTAACTTTAAAGGTGATTTTCTAAGTATTTAGATTGTTTATTTTTTTGCATCCTCAGATTCCAGATTTTTAAATAGTTGTATCTCGGCCAAATATTGTCCTATCCCTAACAAATCATACATCAATGGAAATGGTGGAATACACCATTTCAGACTATGTATAAATCTCAATTAAAAAAAAAAAAAAAAAACTCATTTTGTTCACGTACCCCCTTCCGTCGCCTCACATACCCCTAGGGGTACGCGTACCCCTGTTTGAGAACCACTGATTTATAAGATCAGTAAGTACTTTTGCTTTTCTCAATTCCTTTACAGTTTAATTATATAAACACTGAAATGTCATTTTATAATGAGCTCTAGTGAGATCTGAGTGCTATTTTAAAGGCATGTGGTGCTCTGTGATACAGTACATCTGTCAGCCAGTTTCAGTTTCTGCCTTTTTCTCTTCAATATTTGACATATCTGAAGGCGATTTTTGACTCTCTTATTTCTCTATATTTGTTAATATTTTTTTAGAAAAGAAAACCAAAAAGAAGAAGAAGAGTGGCATCTGTGCTATCTTCAAGAGAACCTGGCAGGCTGTAAAATGCGTTGACCGATGTCGCCGCAGAGGCAATAAAGTAATGCCTTTTCAGCCAGAGACAGATCCAGAGGATCCTCTGAGCCCCCTTGAGTCGGCCCCTCTCCGGGATTCAGCTGATCCACAACCAGGTCCGTCAGGCCTTGAGCCACCAGCTCACTGTGGTTCTGACCTGACCGGTCCGAATCTAGTTCCAGGTGAATCTGGTCTCCAGCCAACCTCTTTAGAGAGTTCTTTAGAGAACCTTTGACTGAATGGTTCTTTTTGAAACCAAAAATGGTTCTTCTATGGCATCGCTATGAAGAACCTTTTAAAGCACCTTTATTTTTAAGAGTGTACTTGCTTCAACATTTGACTTGTAATCTCTAACTCTTATAAAAGCCTTATCACTGCTTGGTTTAACCCTAACTGTAATCTCTGGTTCATGTTATTTTCTTTTTATTTTGCATTTTTTCCCATTGTCAACTATTTCTTGTTTCTATTTTGTTTTAAATGTGTCTAGTTCTGTAATAACTGTATTTATGCTCTTGCAGGTCCATTTCTCTGCTTTTATAAAGTGGGAAACAAGATTTCAGCAGGAATGTTCGGCAGCGTGTTTCAGGGGATTCGGAAATCTGATAGCCTACAGGTTAATATTTTTCCTCTTGTTTGCTTTTCACTTGCTTAATATTTTTGCGAACGTGACAAATTATTATATTTTATAATTGAGAAAAAATGTCATAATTTGTTTATCCGCTGTTAGATGATTTAATGTTTAATTTACCCAAACTTATTCTTTGCAGGTCGCCATCAAGTTTATCCCGAAGAGGAAAATCGACAAGTATATTAATTTTGTAAGTTGTCAATTTTTGATGAATAAATCTAAATACATGTAATATAATCAGAAGTGATAGAAGAACTTTTACCTAGAACCTTATGTCACTTTTCTCTAGGATGGCTATTCCAAGCCACTGCTGATGGAAGTAGCTTTAAATCTCCTGTTGAAAAAAGCTCCGTCAAGCCCCAACATCGTATATATGCTGGAATGGTTTGAGGAGAAAGATCAGCACATCCTCATCTTGGAGTATCCGCGACCCTGCCTGACTTTGCTTGGAATGCGGCTTGGCTGCGAGTGTAAAACCCTGAATGAAACTCAGGCACGTAGCTTGATGTTCCAAGCCGTGCTTGCAGAAAAGCACTGTATTGATCAGGGTGTCTTCCACCGTGACATCAAGCCAAGTAACATCCTGGTCAATACAGAGACAATGGAAGTCAAGCTAATAGACTTTGGCTGTGGTGACCTTGTCAAAAAATCTGGCTACCAATATGAATTCAGAGGTGAGTTGGCTTTTAGATATTAATCTTATGTCGTGATGTATTGATTGATCTTGATGCATGGTATGTGTGAAAGTAGACAAACGAATTTGCAAAAGTTGAATGAAATGATTGCTTAGTCTGAAAATCTCATGTTTTCTTGAACAGGTCGACATCGCCCACCTGAATTCTACACGATACGCAAATATCACGCGGGCCCAACAACAGTCTGGACTCTGGGCCTTATGTTGTTCCAAATGGTAACTGGACGTCCAACTTTTCGAACTGAAGATGACATTATATCTGGCGATCTGACGTTTGACTCCAGTTTATCCAGAGGTGAGAGAACAACACTACCAATAACACACATACGCATCAACACAATCTCACCAAATTCCTAAACATTAATGTGCAAAGTGGCAGAGAGGATATGCAAAATCCAGGAAACAAATTATTCCTTTAACATGCAACATGCTTTGTATTTTGGAATCCTTTCCAAACATGATAACATTGGTGTGTCACTCAATAAAGAACATATGTGACTAACCAGCACTCTTATGAAAACTTACAGAATGCCAGGATGTGATAAGCCAGTGCCTGATACGTGATCCAGACAAAAGAGTGACGTTAGAGCAGCTCTTAGATCACAAATGGTTTCAACAGGAAGATGATCCAGCAGTAGCTCAGGAGTCAGGTGGTGTGACGTAGAAGTGAAGAACACTTGGCACAAGCTGATTGGTTCATGTTGAGTATGCAACCTTGCAGCTTGCAGCTATTTAAATGACTGTTAGCATTTACTTGGGCGTTAAGCTTTCAGAGTTCCTCTGAAACTCAACAGCTACTTGATAAGTAAGCGGTGTCACTTTATTTCAGTGCATTTACGTCGTCAGTTTTACATTTCTAAACTAGAAAACATACAAGTTGTAAAACTATCCGCATGTTATTTGCGAGAGGAGTAAATTCTAAGCATGTTGTGTTCATATAACAGCAGCAGCGGCCTATCTAGTTCATGTTTGTGAGAATGCAACGTAAAGTGTCACAGATTTTAGAACAGTAAAGTGGGTAAAGAACAGTAAAGAATTGGGGATTACCGTATTCACCCGAAACCTCCAATGGTTTTAATATTAGGTTGATATTAGAAGATGCACGCTCTAGTGGGATCGGTTTGCTGTGCCGTTTCACCGTTTTAAGTCAAAGCAAACCTGTATGACTGTTTTCCATTAAAGGCATAGTTCACCCAAAAATGAAAATTTGATGTTTATCTGCTTACCCCCAGGGCATCCAAGATGTAGGTGACTTTGTTTCTTCAGTAGAACACAAGCGAAGATTTTTAACTAAAACTGTTGCAGTCTGTCAGTCATATAATGGCAGTCAATGAGCACCAAATTTTTAAGAGTTTGAAAAAAAAACATACACAGACAAAACCAAATTAAACCCTGCGGCTCGTGACGATACATTAAGGTATTAAGACACAAAATGATTGGTCTGTGCAAAAAAACTGACAGTATTTATATCATTATTTACCTTTGATTTATCGCAACGTTCTACTGTCCGAAGTGCGTTCACCCAGCCGGCATATGACACATAGTAGATGCAGGCGCGGAAGCGATCTGTCGCGCGTATATGTCACTCATTGTTTACATAGTACATAATAGCCTCTCAAAATGGTAATTACTTGTAGGGCTGTCACTATCGATTATTTTGGTAATCGAGTAATCTGTCAATTATTCTGACAATTAATCGAGTAATCGGATAATTATACATCTTTTTTAAATAATAAATAGACCTAAGTTAACAATAGCCTTTAAAATGACGTAAGTAAATGTATAATAGCAATGAGGCAATAATAATAAGTTCAAATAAAGTATCAAAAGCAAGTAGTCATATGGTTTTATTGAACAAAACTGTTCAAATACATTTTGTATTTTAAACAGTAAAGCTAATGTACATTATGCATTATAACAAATGACTGCAGAGTGCGCCAGCGGCCTGACGATTGTCTTTTTTAACTTTAATATTTGTTGAATCCTTGTTTAATATTGACTCAACAAACATTTCATTCAAATATCCACTTAATCTTTAATATTTGGCCATTTTTTATGACAGAAATGCTGCAGACACTAATTTGTTAAATATGTGGACATCAAAGCGTCTAAACTCAGGGCGAGGGTTGAAACTTTTATTTTGAAATCGCGATAAACAGTTAGCGTATAGAGATGCACTGATGTGTTCTCCTGAGTTTGCATAGGGTTAAAAATGATATACCTTACAAATCTGATGAAATAGCACATGTTGGGTTCCCAGATAAATGTTATTATAAACCAAAACTCACATGCAGAGATAGAGTTTCAGATGCTCCACACATGTAAATGTTAAAAGTTCTTGTTTTGCAACGTTTACTGTGAACAGAGCCGATCTGAAATGCACCTAAGTAACTTAAACGCATGTAAAAAATTAAAGCGCATATTTTAAACATGCATCACATATGTATTTAATTGAATCCTTGCGTTTGCGAATTTTAATAGCATTATGCTTTATTATCATTTTAAATGGGTTTAATATGTGGAATGCGCCACTTCCTTTATTTTGCCGATTACTCAACACAGGCAAAATGCAATCAAGGATTTTTTAAACCGAATACTCGAATAGAATCGTGAAATCGTTGCAGCCGTAATTACTTGTGCTTATCCTGATTCTGGCAACCAATTAAAAACTAAAAGATTACGTTTCCATCTGCAAACTCATCTGGGAGTGTTGACTTTTCACCAACTACATTGCCAGATCACGTTGACGCATCACACGATTGATAAACATTCCGTTGGATCAAAGGTAAATAATGACATAATACTGTTCAGTTTCTTGCACAGACTGATCGTTATGTGTCTCAAGACCTCAATGTATCGTCACGAGCCGCAGGGTTTAATTTGGTTTTGTCTGTGTGTTTTTTTAAGTCTTAAAGATTTGCTAACCATTGACTGCCATTATATGACTGACAGACTGCAACGGTTTGAGTTAACTTGTTTGTGTTCTACTGAAGAAACATAATCACCTACATCTTGGATGCCCTGGGGGTAAGCAGATAAACATCAGATTTTCATTTTTGGGTGAACTATCCCTTTAACGTCCTACTGTCAACAGGCTTACTCGTTAAACCAAAACAGCATAAAAGAGAAAATAATATAAAATAATATACACGCTTATCTGAATACTCGTGGCGCACTCTTGAAGGGGCCACATCTCTTTTTCTATAATTTTATTTGGGTCAGTGATAGTGAAGAGTTTATTATGAAAGTCATGTTAGAGATTGTAAGATAATGATTAATGAATTAATTTAAAATATAAGATAGTACTATTACTAACAAATCAGTTTAGATTAGTAGCCCATGTACATTGCTGCATAATAGTAGGGCACTTTAAACTTGGATTTACTTGTTTATTCAGCTGGGCTTACAGTAATTCTAATACTTTCACAGCGTGTAGCAGCAGTATGCATAGAAATTAAGATTAATTAATAGCAGTTTGCGTAACAGTTTAAATGATGTTTTTGGTAGCAGCAGCAGTAGGTAGACATAGTTGCTGGATTTTCAGTGACTAAGTATGGATGGTACGTGAACTCTTCAAAGTAAACTTAAAAGTAAACTTACTTAACTTAGTACTTTGGCTTCACGTTCATTTACATTCATGCACGCACATTTACTGCTCCCTGAAGATAGCAATGAAACCGAAAGTAAACTACCGTCAGCGCTCTGTACACGCACAACTGTGTCACAAGTCACATGCACTACCCTTACAAAACTAATAAGGAATTTACTACATATTGACACATTTACATATTACTAAATAAATTAGCACGATAGTATCGTGTATCGGCGATCTCACAGGCTGGCGATAGGACGATATAAAAATTTAGCATATCGCCCAACACTAGTTCATGTTGCGTACGCAACCAATCAGCTTGCAGTCTTACATTTAAAAGGCTGGTAGCTTGCACTTAAGGGGTTTCACAGCACGCTTTCAGAGTTCCTCTGAAACCCTCCACCTTCCCCAGCTCCACCTGTATAGATCTACTATGGGTTGTTTCATGCTATTTGTGCAGCAGCAGTATGTCTTAAATACTGACAGCACTGTATCACCATATGCTTTGGCAGTAGCAAGTTCTGTACTTGCTTGCAGCAGCAGCAGCAGCAATAATCTACAACTACAGCAATAACCAACAGCAGCAGCGTAGCAGATCTATTCCGCCAAGACCAAATACATTAACATTGTCATGTCCATTACCATGCTAAACTTTTCAGAGAGTTGTCATAAAAGAACTACATTCAAAATAGGTTTTGTGAGGTGCTATCACAAGCTTGAATTTTTCTTAAAATGTATTAAGCAGATGATCCAAATCTGCTCCAGTGGGATTCAAACAGTCTAAAAATCTAAAGGAACAAGTTCAGTGTAGAATAGTAGCAAGCTTGGTGCACAAAATTAAGGAGATACAAACTTAATGGAAAAAATGGAGGAGCAAACATAGCGTACAAAGAGGGGAGTCAATTTATTGCACAAAAAGTAGCACAACATTGTGAAAAACGTCTCAGGTTACGTATGTAACCCTGGTTCCCTGAGGGAACGAGACACTGCGTCCTGAAACGCTATGGGGAACGCCATTGGCGGGCCGCACTCTGAGTCATAGTCCAACGTCCAATGAGAAACGGGAGTGACGTCACAGGCGCGGTGACGTCATCGACCAGGAAGTATAAAAGCACGTGCGTTTGAAGCCGGCGTCAGCTTCAAAGGAATGAAGCGAGCGCAGCAGGGATGCGGGAATTATGGTCCGAGACGCAGTGTCTCGTTCCCTCAGGGAACCAGGGTTACATACGTAACCTGAGACGTTCCCTTCCGGGAACTCTACACTGCGTCCTGAAACGCTATGGGGAACGAGGTATCAACGCCCCCATAATTTCCGCACCCTGCCTAGTGTCTGCTAGAATAAGGGGGGAAAAGACAGCGTTACAATACAATACAAACCTCAGCCTGGGGAACCTGCCAGGACATGGGTGGTAATACATCTCTGACTGTGGAGCCCACCAGATCAGAGGGAAAAGAGACCTCGGCCCTCGAGCCCACGAGGTCATGTCATCCTTCGTCTGGTCTCGCAAGACCGAGAAGGGACAGTGTCTAGAAATACTTACCTGATGAGACACTGTGGTAACTCCGCCTGGTGATCTTGCCAGGACGCGAGTGGTAATCCACCTCTGTCTGTGATCCATCACCAGACAAGAGGGATAATGAGCCTCGGCCCTCAGGCACTCGAGGAGAGATGGCGGTCCTTTGTCTGCGTTACAGCCAGTACAAGAGGGACGCAAGAAGTGCCTGGTGACCTTGCCAGGGCACTGAGATTCATCTCTGTCTGTGATCAGCCACCAGACAAGAGGGATAGAATAGGCCTCGGCCCTCAGGCACACGAGGCTAGGGTTCTCAACCGCTGCCTGTCATGAGACCAGCGCAGGGGGAGAAAGGCTCCTCGGCCCTTGGGCACACGAGGAGAGATGGTGGTCCTTTGTCTGCGTTACAGCCAGTACAAGAGGGACACGAGAAGTGCCTGGTGATCTTGCCAGGGCACTGGAATTCATCTCTGTCTGTGATCCACCACCAGACAAGAGGGATAAATAGACCTCGGCCCTTGGGCACACGAGGATAGTGTTCTCGACCGCTGCCTGTCCTGAGACCAGCGCAGGGGGAGAAATGCTCCTCGGCCCTCAGGCACTCGAGGAGAAATGGCGGTCCTTTGTCTGCGTTACAGCCAGTACAAGAGGGACGCAAGAAGTGCCTGGTGATCTTGCCAGGGCACTAGAATTCATCTCTGTCTGTGATCAACCACCAGACAAGAGGGATAGAATAGGCCTCGGCCTTCAGGCACACGAGGCTAGTGTTCTCAACCGCTGCCTGTCATGAGACCAGCGCAGGGGGAGAAATGCTCCTCGGCCCTCAGGCACGCGAGGAGAGATAGTGGTCCTTTGTCTGCATTACAGCCAGTACAAGAGGGACGCAAGAAGTGCCTGGTGATCTTGCCAGGGCACTGGAATTCATCTCTGTCTGTGATCCACCACCAGACAAGAGGGATACCTGAGCCTCGGCCCTCTGGCATACGAGGATAGTGTTCTCGACCGCTGCCTGTCATGAGACCAGCGCAGGGGGAGAAATGCTCCTCGGCCCTCAGGCACGCGAGGAGAGATAGTGGTCCTTTGTCTGCATTACAGCCAGTACAAGAGGGACGCAAGAAGTGCCTGGTGATCTTGCCAGGGCACTGGAATTCATCTCTGTCTGTGATCAGCCACCAGACAGGAGGGATAAATAGACCTCGGCCCTCAGGCACACGAGGATAGGGTTCTCAACCGCTGCCTGTCATAAGACCAGCGCAGGGGGAGAAATGCTCCTCGGCCCTTAGGCACGCGAGGAGAGATAGTGTTCCTTTGTCTGCATTACAGCCAGTACAAGAGGGACGCAAGAAGTGCCTGGTGATCTTGCCAGGGCACTGGAATTCATCTCTGTCTGTGATCAGCCACCAGACAAGAGGGATAAATAGACCTCGGCCCTCAGGCACACGAGGATAGGGTTCTCAACCGCTGCCTGTCATATGACCAGTGCAGGGGGAGAAGTGCTCCTCGGCCCTCAGGCACGCGAGGAGAAGTGGTAGTCCATTGTCTGCGTTACAGCCAGTACAAGAGGGACATAGGGAGTGCCTGGTGATGTTGCCAGGACACTGGAATTCATCTCTTTCTGTGATCAACCATCAGACACGAGGAATACAGGCCTCGGCCCTCGGGCACACGAGGCAGGATAACACACCACTTGCCTGGGAGGTGCCAGGCCAGGATGGTGGGGATACATCTCCTGTCTGGGGACCTGCCAGACCAGGAGGAACAATTATTGAGGAGAATCATACGCCTTTGTCTGGGGAGATTGCCAGAGCGAAAGGGGTAGAATCTCTTTTCCTTGTTAGAAGGAAAGCGCCTTTTTGACCTCTTGAGCCTAGCCTTTTTGCTAGGGCTGAAAGATGACTGAGCCCGGAGTGGCTCTGAGGTCTAGTTCGTAGAACCTGACGAACGTTAGAGGTGAGGACCAACCCGCCGCACTGCAGATGTCCTTGATCGGGACACCTGCCATCAGAGCTTTGGAGGCTGCGACGCCTCGAGTTGAGTGAGCCTTGACTCCCATCGGGGATGGGAGACCAGAGGACTCGTATGCAGTAGAGATGGCATCAACGATCCACTTACTGATAGAAGGCTTGGAAGCCGGGCATCCCCTCTTAGGGGGGCCGAAACAGACAAACAGTTGCTCTGATTTACGCCACAGGGCAGTTCTGTGAAGCGTTATTGGCTGTGGTGTTGTTAATGGGACCTTGGGTACGTACCCAGCTCTTGGGTAGAGAAACGCTTTGGCCAGCCCTGGGGCAAAGTCAAGGTATGAAGGGGCCACTGAAAGGGCCTGCAGGTCCCCGACTCTCTTAAGAGAGGTTAGCGCCAGCAGCAGTGCTGTTTTTAAGGTAAGTCTCTGATCGGAGGCCTCCTCCAGAGGCTCGAAGGGAGGCTTACACAGCGCCTCCAACACCACAACTAAGTCCCATGTAGGGACTCTCGGTCTTGCACGAGGCCTCAGCCTGAGTGCACCGCGGAGGAAACGTGAGACCAGGGGGTTCTTGCCCACTGAAAGGCCGCCATGAAGGGCGTGGTAAGCCGATATAGCCGCCACGTACACCTTCAGGGTGGAGTGAGCTAACCCAGCGGACAAACGAGTTTGTAGGAACTCCAGCACTGTACCAAGCGGGCAGTGGACTGGTCTAAACGGCGTTCATGACACCATGAAGCAAACAGGTTCCACTTTAGGCCATAAAGTTTCCTCGTAGAGGGAGCTCTGGATTGAAGGATGGTCTCAACAACCTCGGTTGGGAGACCAGCTTCTATGAGTTGTGCCCCCTCAGGGGCCACACCCATAACTTCCACTTCTCTGGGTGGGGGTGGCAGATTGCGCCCCCAGCTTGAGAAAGAAGGTCCCTCCTGACAGGAATCTCCCGTGGAGAGCCGTCGAGGAGGGCTATTATGTCCGAGAACCATACTCGGGCCGGCCAGTACGGGGCTACTAGCAGCAGCCGTACTCCGTACCGGCGCACTCTTTCCAGAACTCCCGGGAGCAGAGCGATCGGGGGAAAAGCGTACAGACGAAGCCTCGGCCAGGTCTGTACCCTCGACAGGACGTCTGCTCCCACATTGAGACGTCCAGGAATGTGAACTGCTCTCAATGAGAGAAGCTTCCCTTGTGACCACATGATGATCTGGTACGTCAGTTTGCATAAGGGACGTGAACGCAGACCTCCCTGGTGGTTTATGTAATAGACTACCGCAGTGTTGTCCGTCGGACCAGCACGTGACGGTTTCTTAGGTCTGGAAGGAAATGCTTCAGAGCCAGGAACACAGCCAGCATTTCTAGGCAATTTATGTGCCAAGAGTGATGCTGGTCGTTCCACAGGCCATGGGCGGAGCGGCCACTCATGACCGCTCCCCACCCGGTGAGGGATGCATCTGTCGCTAGCGTGACGCGGCGGCAAGGAGCTCCCAGCACTGGACCTTGTGATAGGAACCAGGGCTTTTTCCACATGACTAAGGCACGTAGGCAGCGCCGCGTGACCTTGATCTTGCGGAATGGGTTCCCCCTCTGGGAAAACCCTTTGGTTTTGAGCCACCACTGCAGTGGTCTCATGTACAGCAGTCCAAGAGGTATCACGTTGGATGCGGCTGCCATAGGACCTAACAGTATTTGGAACTGTTTGACAGTGAGTAGCAGGCCTAGCTTGGCCGCATTTGCTGCAGTAAGGATTGACTCGATCCGAGCAGGTGACATTCGTGCCTGCATCGTGGTCGAATCCCAGACTACACCTAGATAAGTGGTTCTCTGTAATGGAGAAAGCACACTTTTCTTGGCGTTGAGCCTCAACCCCAGCTTTGTCATGTGAGCAAGAACAACATCTCGATGTTGAGCCGTTAACCGTTCTGAGCTGGCTAGGATAAGCCAGTCGTCTGTGTAGTTGAGTATGCAGATGCCCTGGAGTCGCAGAGGAGCCAGAGCAGCATCCACACACTTTGTGGACGTTCGGGGTGAGAGCGCTAGGCCGAACGGAAGAACTCTGTATTGGTAAGCTTTGCCCCTGAAAGCGAACCTGAGAAACTTCCGATGTTGAGGAAGGATGGAGACGTGAAAGTATGCGTCCTTCAGATCTATCGTGACAAACCAGTCCTCGGACCTGATTTGAGACACGACCTGTCTGACAGTCAACATTTTGAACTTCAGTTTTCTGACTGAGAGGTTTAGCTGTCTGAGATCTAAAATGGGCCGCAGGCCCCCATCCTTCTTGGGAACAATGAAGTACCGGCTGTAGAACCCGGATTCTCTGTGTTGAGGAGGGACCACCTCGATGGCCTCCTTCCTCAGGAGAGTGTTCACTTCCTGTTCCAATACCAGAACCTGCTCGGGGCTTACGAGAGTAGGAAATACCCCGCTGAAAGGTGGCGCTTGGCGCCGAATTGAATGCAATAGCCTTTCTCTACAGTACGCAGGACCCACGTAGAAATATTTGGCGGTAGTTTCCACGCTGCCAGAAATTCTACTAAGGGAACCAGCCTCTCGAGACTGGTTTCTGGATTTATTTGAGGAGCTAACTCGGTGACCTGTAACAGTGAACTGGCAGGATGCACCTGAAGTAAGCGCTCTAGAGACCCCCGTGGGGGTGGCGAACTCTCTGGTTCCGCTGCGTTTCCGGGCGGAGAGACCGGAGAATGATGTTCGCGGGAGACTGCCGCGCCCTGTAACACTGGCAGGGTTAGCTGACGAATCTCCTGAGGGCCCTGAGGAGAGGTGGCCACCGCAACAGACGGTGGGGCACCTGACTCCTCGAGAGGGGCTGCCCTCATTGGCCCTGTGGTACCGCCGTCAGGGCCGTTTAGTCGAGGACCTCTTAGACTGAAGCATGACCCTCAGAACGGGCTTAGTCTTTGAAGCCCCCAGTCAGGAGTGTTGCCAATCCCGCCCTCTAGGTCTCACCGGAGGGAAACGGGCTGCAATGCTCCTAACATGAGCCTCTTATGTGAGGAGCTGGTACACGGCTGGGGTTTTTATGCTCCCGTCCAGCAACCCCGACACGTGTACAACTTGCCCATCAAGCCTGAAGTTATTTTAGGCGGCCTGGAAAGCAAAGACGGAACTTTTAAGGATGATGCCAGGCTGGGTGACAGATAGCTGACTAGCGTCTGTTCAACCCGCGGCATCATCTTTTCTTTCTAGTTTTTCCCCTGATCTAGACAACTCAGTGTGCAGATCGGGGAAGAACAGAAAGCTCCGATTTGGAAGTGCTAACTTAGCTACTGCATAGTCAGCACGTCCAACAACTCCTCATACCGAGGCGATCGGGGGGGGCGGTTGAATACTTTTGACCACGTTCTCCACATCAACCTCCTCGGAGGAAGATAGGGGAAATGTTGAAAACTCTTTCTGGATGGAAGTAGCCGCATTGCGGGCTTCCTTATCCAGTAGGGGGTTTACCGATCCACCAGATAGGGAAGGAGATAGGGGATCACCCGTCTCAACTCCCTCCAGCAGATCTAGTTACGAACCCCATGAGTGCAGCTGCCGCTCCGCCTCGACGGAAGCGGGGCCAGACCCGCAGGGAACGCTGACGAAAGCCCCCTCCTCAAAGAGGGCTTTCCGGGAACGGAGCAACGCAGCGGCATTCGCTCGCACTGCGGGCAGCCAGCCCCCTCAAGGGCTGACCTAGCGTGCTCCGCTCCCAGCAGACCACACATAGATCGTGTGTATCCCCACCAACAATGAAACGTTGGCAGGGAGGGACACACTTTCTATGTGGCTGCTGAACCGCCTTTCTTCTTTCGTTCTTAAAAGAACGTTTTCCCCCAGGCATACTGCTCAAAATAAAAGTAGTGCAAACTGGCACTGAAAAACAGCAGTATGGGACAGACAGACAATAGACATAGAGCGCTCTCGCTGAATGACAAAAGCTGACGCCGGCTTCAAACGCACGTGCTTTTATACTTCCTGGTCAATGACGTCACCGCGCCTGTGACGTCACTCCCGTTTCTCATTGGACGTT
>NC_133378.1:15364669-15429825 GCF_049309525.1 Garra rufa
AAAGATGCGTTTCTGTGTTCTTGTGTCCTTCCGAGTTCATTCTTTCAAGGTAGCCTGACAATACAAATGTCTACGAAAACGCAAAACGCTTAATAAATCATTTAATTTAATGTATTTGCTAGTCAGTGACTATAAACCTATCCTAGTAGGAACCTTTAGAAACACTAATGTTGTGTCTACGCACTAGCGTCAATTAATCTACAGTGCTAAACTCAATTAACCTTCCTCTAAATGCCTGATTTGGGTGTAACTCACATAATCTCTTGTGACATATAATATTTGACTCACTGGAGAAGAAACCTTTGGAAACACTAATAAAAGTTTCCCTTTGGGTGGTCGTGAAAAAAATGTACATGTACACTGCAAAAAATGCTTTTCTTACTTAGATTTTTTTGTCTTGTTTCCAGCCAAAATATCAAAAAAATATTAAATCAAGTAGGATTTTCTAGATTAGTAAAAAATATTGTCTTGTTTTCAGAAAAAAACAAGTAAAAAAGTGTGTTTTTGCTTGAAACAAGCAAAATAATCTGCCAATGGGGTAGGAGAAATAATCTTGTTTTCTTTTTGTTTAATTTTTTGCTTAACCCATTAGCAGATTATTTAGCTTGTTCTAAGCAAAAACTCCCTTTTAATTTTTTTTGTTTTTATCACAAGCCTTGCTTATTGACAACATAGTAAGTATGCATATATGATAAGTATATATGCACGTTACATATATGAAATATATTACTGTACAAATATTTAACTCCATGAATTGTAGGTTCTTCAAATAATGTGGTAATATTGTTTATATATATATGGTTTGTATAGTTTAAATGTTTTTAAATGTAATTAATCATTATTGTAGTGTTTTCCCTCAGATATTAGACAGAAAGTTGACTATTTTGTTATAACCATTATACCTCCATCTGACTGCTGCTGGAATGTGAATGTAGCCGCTGAGTGGAGAATTTCAGCAAGAGAATTTGGTTACACGAGCATCAACAAGAGGAGGTTTCACAGCATCTGTCCTTTCTTTACCCATTCTCTGGGACATCCTACCAGAGCAGGGGCAGGCAAGTGGGGTCCTAGAGAATGTCTTTAGGATTACTAAGGCTATGGGCAGGTGAGGTTTTTTGTTGTTGTTGTTGTTTGTTTGTTTCAGGGTTGGAGCTGAACTCTGCAGGGCCGAACTTGCCTACCTCTGCACCAGAGGTTCAACCTATCATAACTTCAGACAAATCTAAGATGCTTCCTGACCACTGAGTTTGTCCCTGCTGGTGCCTCATGATGGCTTACAATTGACAATGACAGTCACCAATTATTGTAAGTATTTATTTGAAGTATCCTGTGGCTATTTTTTTTCCTGTTCAGCTCAGCTGGTAGAGGCCCCATTATTTACACTGACCAAAATTATAAATGCAACACTTTTGTTTTTGCCTCCATTTTTCATGAGCTGAACTCAAAGATCTAAGACTTTTTCTATGTACACAAAAGGCCTATTTCTGTCAAATATTGTTCACAAATCTGTCTAATGGTGCGTTCACACCGCCCAAAACGTCAGCGTCAGTTGCGGCAAGATTACATGTAAAGTCTATGGTTGAGTCCGTCAGAGGCTCTGCG
Organism: Garra rufa; assembly: GCF_049309525.1. Taxonomy (NCBI): domain Eukaryota; kingdom Metazoa; phylum Chordata; class Actinopteri; order Cypriniformes; family Cyprinidae; genus Garra; species Garra rufa. Next base: position 15,366,272 of record NC_133378.1, read on the forward strand.
GTGCGTTGTGTGCATTGGATCCGTCAACTTTTCAAGCATCAACGCAGCAAACGCAAGCAACGCAGAAGTTCAGCTAACTGAACTTTTGACGGACTTGACGCAGTGCGTCAACCAATCAGAAAGCGTCTAACTGTAGCGACGTCACCACACCTATCTTGAATGAAGCAGGAGCAGAAAAATAACATTTTCAACAATGGAAGACAAAAGCTCATTGTAGCCGTCTGCAATCGCAGATAATTGTATGATCCGTCCTCGTTGTTGTATAAACTTAGGAATGAAAAGGAACTTGCTTGGATGAAGATCGCTGAAGAGATCGGGATGTCGGGTCAAATCTTTTCTAAACGTAATTATTTCCCATTTCGTTAGCTAGCGAAACATGGTCATGAGAAGATTCCAAAATGTCCAGTCCCTACTAGTTTGCCATGGTTTATTCAGGGGAAGTGTGCAAAAAGCAGTGGAGGAGTCTGAGGGACAGAGCGTTGCCTGACGTGTGCGGTGTGAACACACCAAAAAGCAAGTGTTGCAAGCTTCAACGTACATGCGTCAAACTAGATGCGTTGGGAGCGTTGCCTGATGCAGACAAAGTGTGCGGTGTGAACGCAGCATTAATCTGTTAGTGAGCACTTCTCCTTTGCAGAGATAATCCATCCACCCCACAGGTATTGCATATCAAGATGCTGATTAGACAGCATGATTATTGCACAGGTGTGCCTTAGGCTGGCCACAATAAAAGGCCACTCTAAAATGTTCAGTTTAACTGTATTGGGGGGTCCAAAGACCAGTCAGTATCTGGTGTGACCACTATTTTCCTCACGCAGTGCAACACATATCCTTTACATAGAGTTGATCAGGTTGTTGATTGTGGCCTGTGGAATGTTGGTCCACTCCTCTTCAATGGCTGTGCGAAGTTATTGGCAGGAACTGGAACTTGCTGTCGTATACGCCGATCCAGAGCATCCCAAACATGCTCAATGGGTGACATGTCCAGTGAGTATTCTGGCAATGCAAGAACTGGGATGTTTTCAGCTTCCAGGAATTGTGTACAGATCATGCAACATAGGGCTATACATTATCATGCTGAAACATGAGGTAATGGTCGTGGATGTATAGCACAACAATGGACCTCAGGATCTCATCACCATACACGCTGTCTGCCATCTGCCCTGTACAGTGAAAACGTCTCAGGTTACGTAGGTAACCCTAGTTCCCTGAGGACAGGGAACGAGACGCTGCGTCCTGGTTCAGGACACTATGGGAACTGCCTTCGGCATGACCGGTTCTGAAACAAGGTATAGAACAACGACAGTGAACTTGACACTGGCCGGCGCCAGCCTATGACATCATCAACAGGCGCCTGCTAGTATAAAAGCAGGTGCCTGAGAGCACAACACCATCTTTTTGTCGGACGGAGGTCTGTGCAGGGCCCGAGGCATGGCCCCGAGACGCAGCATCTCGTTCCCTGTCCTCAGGGAACTAGGGTTACCTACGTAACCTGAGACGTTCCCTTCCGGAGGGAACTCTACGCTGCGTCCTGGTTCAGGACACTATGGGAACGCTTATACCAACGCCGCCATGCCGAGGGATAGGTGATCAAACTGACTGAATGAGGAGTCAAGAAGGAAATCACCCCTGCATCAGCGAGAGTCGCTGGGGCCCAGTGACCTGCCACGGCTAGCCCGGCTACCTGTGCACACAACTCTCAAGCGTGGAGGCCTAGAGGAAGCCTACTACACTTAGCTCTCTAAGTGAAGGAGCTCATAAATGCCCTGACCATAAGGGGCGGAGTTTAGGGAATGGAGGTCTCGGCAGGGCGAACGCCTGCTCTAGGGACCTGACAACATTCAGTGCTACAGGTATAGATGGGGAAGCGGAGCTTCTGGAGAATGGAGGCTTCATAAAAGACTCTCTAAAAGAGAGGAAGCCTGACAACATTCAATCCACTAGCTCTTAGGAGTGGAGGTCTCAAAATAACCCTCCAGTGAGGGGAGACCTGGCTACACTCACGCTTGAAAGTACTGAAAGCGGAGCTTCTGGAGAACGGAGGCTTCATAAAAGACTCTCTGAAAAGAGAGGAAACCTGACAACATTCCATCCACTAGCTCTTAGGAGTGGAGGTCTCAAATAACCCTGCCGTGAGGGGAGACCTGGCTACACTCACGCCCGGAGGAAAAAGCCTATACTCGACACTGGGGGTATTCAGTGAGGCTGCATAGCCTATGCAACCCGAACTACCCGAGTGGAGCTTCTGCTCAGAGGGAATCTACAGAGTGGAGGTCTCATGACCTAACTGGGTGATTCTCACGAAATATTGGTTTTAAAAATTTCAAGCATTAAATTTTAAAAATGCTTGAATTAACTTTTTTTTTCTTCAGACATTAGCAACAAAGACTGGAGTATTTGTAAACATTAATTTAAAGACTTTTACTTACCATTTAACACCTTTTTGAACATAATTTCCATAGTAAGTCCTAAAAAATCTCATTACCGCAACAGTCTGAAAAAATCATCACTGTTAGAAAAGCAAGTACATTTTCACATTTTTAAAAATGGATTATTAATGGTCATGCACAACTACTTAACATTTTAAAATATTTTTTATTTTTAATTTAACAGTTTTTTTTTATTTTGATGATTTCTCTCATTACCGCAACACCTTCCACAATTTACAACAATTTTTTTTTTTATATTCCAATGAAACCCAACGTTTTTTTTTAAATGATGTGACAAACCTGAAAGAACGTCATTTTTAGATTCTGCACATGCATTTAAAATGAAAGTACTGTTTTTCTACTAATTAAATTGACATCTAATGAACATCTGTTGCGGTAATGATACATAGGTTTCGGAAATGAGATTAATTATTTCGGTAATGATAATAAGTATACTAGTCAAAGATTTATACTATATCATGCATTCAAGTTCAAAACAGTTTTGTGCTGTGCTTCAAAAATACAAAAAAAAAATATAAAAAAAAATTAAGAAAAACAAAACAGGAATAAACAGTGCAACATATTTTATTATGTACCTAAAAAACTTTAACAATTTTATCATGGCACTAAAAAAATAACTGACCAACAAGGACAAATACCACATTCTGATTTGTCAGAACTTGTCACATGTATTTTAATTCATTGTATTTTAATTTTAAAGCAATGCTACACAACAAGAACAGAAGTGTAGTTTCCACACAACTAAAACATCAAATACACCATAAAAGAATATTAATTAATTGACAAGGTATTGAATTAATTGGCTGTAGTGTAAGCAGGTCATTTCAATAGAAGAAAGTTAACTGCACTTAAGGAGTTTAAATGACACTTGGCTTCACTGTGTTGGGATCATCTTGGAGGTAGCATGCAAATAAACATTGTATTGTTTTACACACATTTGTTTGTGTACTTTGCCCAGATCTCAGGCAACACACAAAAGTGTCGAGCTGAGGATGTGGCAGGTTGTGGTTCTGGAATGATGGCCTTAATGTCATCAAAGTAGTACCAGACTTTTTCTCCCTCGTATCTTATGGATGGTATGAAAAATTTGTTTGGTCCAGCACAACTCATTGTGTCAACTTCATACTGACCATTTACAATCTAGAGAGTAAATATAAATAAATGTAAAGATTCATAAACAACAACACATCCATAGCACCAAATACTTCTTCATACTGTACCTGCGTGATGGTGCCAGGGAACAGTTCTCCATCATACTGTACAAGGACCCACTTTCCCACTTCCAAAACTGACTCAGCGTTCTCCTTTTCTGACTCCACATTGTCTCGGAAGTCAAACTCCTTCGGACTGAAACATCCACAGGCAAAATCACAAAAGCAGGAGACTTCTCTGGTGTAGATAACGCCTGGTTTTGTAGATGTCAGCTTAAAAAGAAAAGAATACTAATTTTATATTGAATTAAAGATATTAAATATTAAAGATATTAAAGACAGATATACTGATATCAAATAACAGATACTTAAAATTTTTTAATCTTAAACCTCTCTCTTTTTCTCTCTTTTTAGTTGGGTTCATACTTACACTTAAACAGTAATTACATTTCAGTAATCGGTTTATTTTAGTTTTATCTCTTTATTTACAGCTTTAAGAATATTTCAACATTTAACTCAACGTAAAAAAAAAAAAATCTCCTTATAGGTATAGTTACTTTAGCCTTTTGGATTGAGTTGGAAAATGTTTCCTCAATGTTTTTGCTCACCTGATGCATTCTCATTGTCCCAGGTACTGTCTTCAGGTCGGGTGTTATTAATTCGGCACTAGTTTTGACATCTTCCTCCTTAATTCTAAAGAGCCTTACAGATGAATTGAGATTTAGCTGCTCAAAAAGAGTGTCAGCATCTGGTATGCTGGTACCATAGGACACAATTCTGTCAGCCAGGTTTTTCAAGGCACCACCCACTCCATCAGGAGCACCCTTTCCATGGGATGCCTCTGTGAAGTTCCATGTAACATAGTTAAATCCTCTCATGAATGGCACTGTTGAGGCTAGATAAAAGTTGGTTTTGTTCCGGTATTGAGATGTGGGCCCATCTGAAATGAAGTGGATGTTCCTTGCATTTGGATGCTCCTCTCGTATGCTCCTCAGTACCGGGTCAAGGTGAGCCCATGTGGCTATGGCATTGTGCTGAAGACAGTCTGAGAGTGATGCAAAAGACTTCACCTTCCCCCCACTGAGATAAATAACTCCAGTATGGAGGGTAACCTGCTGGTTGCCACCTCCAAAGTGAGTTTCTTTAATTTCTCTGCTATATTTACAAGCATAGTTCTCACTGTAGTCAACATGAACTACTACTTCATTCTGGGTTAGGGACTCTCTTAATTTCCTCATTCTTTCAAACTGATGCTTGATGTTGTAAATATGTTTTGAGAAGTTTGAGAGGTGATCCTGTGTCAGTTCTACAAGCTTTTCGATGGAGGTATGTCTCTTCTCAAGAAAAACATTTCTCACTTCCTTCTCTTCTGTGCGCCCATCTGTACCCTTTTTTGGTACTGATTTTGTAACCCACTCTTCCCATATTATGATGTTTTCTTTCTGTGAAGGATCCATTGTTGTGGGAAATTTCTTATTCTTGCAATTGCTGCATGTCCTGTACATGCAAGACATACCATTGTCAGTACACACACTAGCCTGCACAACATCCCTTGGAGAGGATGTGGCTATGATTCCTAGCTGATGCAGCTTTTTTATCTTCAGGCCAAAATTTTCATGTGTTTTACAAGCACATGTTTCTCTATCTTTTATTCTACGGTGGACAATCCAAAATGGCTTAAGTTTGCAGAACTGAGACATGGAAAGTGTATGCCTGGGATTCTCAGACTGAAATCTTTTATGAAGATTTGCCATGTTGTCTGTCAAGGCTCTTTTGCGAAATATCTGGCCATTTTTTCGAATTTCACCAGATTTGCCATTTATTACAGTCGAAACTTCATCTTGGTGAAAGAAGTGGCTAACAATTCTGCGCATTAATATTCTCTGGTTGTTTGGTGATTTTCTCTGGTGACCTCTCTTTCTAGTTTATTTTTGGACCTCTCTGCACTCCGGGTTCACAAATCCCAGCGTTCTCTCCCTCTTCTCAAGTCTTCTAAGTCTTTTCCTTAGGTTTGAAGTCTCTTTAGTCTTCTCCAGAAGTTTCTGTTCCATGTTGCGCAACTTTCCCCTCAATTTTGATAATGTTTTTTTTTCTTTTTTTCGTTTTGGGTGAATCTTTTGGGGTAGATGTATTTATTTCTCTTGGTGCCTGTATCTGATTTTTGGAGGGAGTTGAGTTGATGTCATTACACTGTAAAAAAAAATTAAAAAGACACTTGGAACTTTCGAGAGTAGTGTATGTTGTATAGTTTAACTTAATTACAATTATTAAAATTATAATTATACACAGTTGCTTTAACTTGTGTAGACCAAACTGAGAATTCAGTACACCATTCAGGGTTACCGAAAACCTTATTCACTCTAATAGTGACTTGAAACAAAACAGGATTGTTACAATGAAATATAATTAAAAAAACACTAAAATATATACAGCTAAAACATTTTAAATCTTCGTAACAAAAGTTTGTCCTCATAACTCTGAATAAAAATATTTGACAAAAATACACAAGTTATTCAGGAGCATCATCTGTGATCAATTAGTTGAACCTGACCAGAAAACATGACATTTTAAGCTCCTGCTTTTTAATATTTTAATAATATAAGCTGTTCCTACTAAATGAACTATAACTTTACATATTTATAATTCTACACTTGAAAGTTTAATCAACGTTTAAAAGATATTTGTTTGACAAAATTGGAAACTGGGTCAGACTTTACAGTAAGGTTTTTATTTATGCATTTGTTAACACTTATTTAAGTATTTATTAACATGAACTAATAATGAACAGTATAGTTTTTCAGCATTTGTTAATACTTGTTAATGTTAGTTCACGTCAATACAGTTATTCGTGTTAGCTTATGGTGCATTAATTAATGTTAACAGAGACAAATTTGGATTTTAAACATGTCTTCGTAAATGCTGAAATTAACATTAACATTAACTAAATGCTCTACAAGTATTGTTCACTGTTAGTTCATGTTAATGAATGCATTAATTGTTAACAAACAAAACCTTATTGTAATGTGTTAATGGAAACTGTATTTTTTTATTTGGGACATTTACCTGCTGATACAAGAATGGCTGTTCGTTTGGGGCAGCTTGTTGAAGATTTGCTTGTACCTCATTTGCTTCTTGATTAAGCTGAAGTGAATCATCTTCTTCACTAGATGGTGTTGTGTCTAGTACAGCTTTAAGCTGTTTCTTTCTTTTATAATAACGTTTTGAGTTTTCCCGCCACTGTATTTTTTTCTTTTCATGTTGCTTCTTAGTCAGCTCTTCAGTTTTCTTTATTTTGCCAGTTTGTTTTCGTTTTTGATACCTGGAAGTGGAAAAAAGCATGACATTAAATTAGCATATAGCATAGACTTGATGCTTACTCTCTTGTCTCTCTGTGTGTATGTGTGAGGGGGTTGGCATTTGTGCTTTATGGGGGACACAAATGTTAATGTTTAAAGACACGGGTAAAACATGGGTTCTATACTGGGCCTGAAGATGTGGAGTGGGGTAAAGCTTCATTTTAGGTTTTTTAAATTTAGTACTTTAAATTTAGTTAGTTTTTTAAAGGAGGGTATCCCACGCAGTATGTTTAACAGTCTAAAGCACTTATAGTGCATGAAACAGCGTGTCACCCCCCCCCCCCCCCCTTTAATTAAAATTAATGACAGTGCAGGAAATTTATTAGGCTGCTGTCACTTTAAGAGTCACACAACCTACATGCCTTAGTATGGTGGAAATTTCCCACAGTATGAACAATACACTTAATCTAGCACCAAAGTCCTGTTATAGCAGTGGCTAAAGGGGGATGGGTGTGTGTGTTTGTGCTCTCATGTACATTTCCTAACACTTTAGGCTGCTTTTTGCTAATTACACCTGTTGTAACATCTCCAAACCTAACCTCTCTCTCTCCTTCCTTCTGTTCTCCTCAAGCAGTTCTGGGTTGCTGTATAACTTTTCCCTGAACTTTGTCAACCTGGCCTTTGCTAAAGATTTTTTTTTCTCACTTGCTGACTGTCTACAATGAAACAAATCAAAAGCAAAATATCAACAGTTAGTAAATTTTAAATTAATCTTAAAATTAATAAGAGATTTTTAAAACTCATACACAATATGCTTAAATTCTCATTTCCGAAACAAAAGTTCTCTTTACCGCAACTGGCCTTAAATAGTTGCGGTATATGAGAATGGTGTTGCGGAGGATGAGGTGCCTCAGTATGTTTTGCTAACAAAAAGAGAAGCATGATGGCTTTGCTAATTTTTTTTCAGTGCATATAAATAGACCTTACTAAAGTACACTTTCATAAAAAATTGTAAATCTAACAATTTTCTAAATGTAGAAAACTTATTGTTTCGGTAATGATAATCAAAATGTTGTGTTAACATCTGACAACAGAATTTTTTACATTTAATTGGAGAGATATAAAAAGATGATCTTACCTGGTAGCCATCTTGAAGTAACTGGCCCATGTGCTCCTTCACTCAAAAGCAAACTTTATTTAAATTCTTTATGTGCATTTAAACAGTCCTTAAAAAATGTTGCGGAGGATGAGAAGATCAGGCATGGACACATAATTTTCCTACTTTTTTTCATTAATATTATATATGAATATTCAGTAAAAAAAAAAATCTGTCATCTCAAATAATCTAGTAGAAAATCCATGTATTTTTTTTCTAAATATTTTTATGTTAATTTGATTAAATTACAACATGAAACACATTCAAACACAGCCGGACGCATTGCGGTAATGAGAATTTCAGCAGAAAATGCAGTAAAATAGAAAAATAATTCATTCTCATGTTGAAATTACACATTGTGCAAGGTAGAGAACAGTATTGTCTTTGTTCTGATGCTTTTTATTTTACTAAACTAAACATTTTATATTTAAAATCCTTAGTGCCATGGTACTTTAATGGTTTCGTGAGAATCACCCAACTACACTTGACACTGACGATGGCCTGTGAGGCTGAATAGCCTGTGCAGCAGGCCTGTCTAAGTGGAGATTTCCCGAGGAGTGGAGGCCTCGCCGAAAGGAAGCCTGGCAACACTCTGTGCCTTCCAGGGTGCAACTCTAAGAATGGAGGTGCCGTGGCGCCTCTACACTCAAAACCTGGGGGTAGTCAGTGAGGCTGAATAGCCTGTGCAGCAGAACTACCTGCAGGGAGTTCAGAGGAGTGACTGCTTCAAAGGAAGCCAGAAAAACACTCTGCGTCTTGCAAAGGAAAACTCTAAAAGTGGGGGTCTCGTGACCCACTCCACTTTCAACACTGAGGGTAGTCAGCGAGGCTGAATAGCCTGTGCAGCGGAACTACCTGAGTGGAGTTTTTGCAAAGTGGCGGCTTTGGTAAGAAAGAAGCCTGGTACCACTCTGCACCCAGCAGAGGACGACTCTAAGGATGGAGGTCCGTGACCTATCTACACCCAACACCAGAGGTGGTCCGCGAGGCTGAATAGCCTGTGCAGTCGGACCTCCTATTTCTAGTGAATCTCTGGAGGCAACAAAGGACTCTGAGTGAGGCTGGCAATGTTCTGCGAGCAGCAGAAGGACTCTAAGAATGGAGGTCCCAAGACCTACTACACTTCAACACTGCAGGCGTTCATCGAAGCTGAACAGCCTAAACGACAGTACTGCCTGAGTGGAGTCTGGAGAGTGGAGGCTTTCTAAAGAGGGAGCCTAACACACCTCCGTGCTTAGCAAGGAAGAACTCTGAGAGTGGAGGTCTCATGACCTAGCTACACTCTAGCCTTGAAGGTCATCCGTGAGGCTGACTAGCCTGTGCGACAGAAATACCTTCATTTTGGAGCTCTTCTGGAGAGTGAGGCCTGAGGAGGCCCGACACTCAATCCTGCTAGCAGTGCTATCTGGATTGGAGCTGGAAAACTAAAAGGTTTTTGAGAAAAACCAGCTCAGAGAGTGGACACGGAGGAACCCTGCGTGGTCCATGGGAGAAAGGAACCTGCCTTTACGGGAGGGACCTTACCATGAGTATGGATTTTAGTGAAGTGCCTGAATAGTGCACTTACCACTCACGTGGATTTTAGAGAATGCCCAAAGACTTTGCGTGAGCAAACACCACAAATGTGGTTCTGAGTAGGTGTCCTGAGCATAGCGAGGATCACCAGATTTGCAGTCTCTAGGTGATAGCGGAGCCTGAAAGCGGAGCTTCTGGAGAGGGGAGGCTTCAGCAGAAAGACTCTCTAAGCGAGAGGAGGCCTACGACGCTCTCCCTAGGAAACTCTTCAGAGTGGAGGCCTCAGGTAAAACGCTCTAGGCGAGGGGAGGCCTGACTACACTCGACGCTCAAGAAAGGCAGATACTCACAGTCAGAGCCAATAATGAAAGGTCTCATTTATCATCTAGCTCTGTGTAGTGGAGGCTCCGAGACTACATCTCCAAGGAGAGAAGCCTACAACACTAGCTTTTGGTGAGTGGAAGACTGCACTCCCCCAAAAAATAGTCAGCGAGGCACTCATGGGCCTGCCAGCTGCTATAACTGTGAGAGTGAAGGTCTCAGTACTGTTGGCTGTGACAGAGGGAGACCTATTACACTGTGCTATCACTTAGACACCTGTATTAACCCGGGTGATAGCAGAACCCGGAAGCGGAGCTTTCAGTGAGGGAGGCTTTAATGGTTTACAAGCTCTCGAACATAACAAGCCTGACGCCGCTCAACTGAGGAAGCTCTATCGAATGGAGGCCTTGGAATACACGCCCTCTCATGGAAGGGAGGCCTACTTCCTTTTACACTCAACGCTTGTAGTGACAGGTCCACGGAAAGAGTTCACAAGCTGCCTTAACCTTGTGTTCTCCCGGCCTGTATTTCTGGAAAGTGGAGGCTTAACAGAAACACCTCACATAGAGGAAGCCTAACAACACTCGACCCAGTAAAAAGCTCTTCATGAATTGAGGTCTAAAAATGACCTGCCACATTCAGCGCTAAGAAGTATTATTTTTGTATGTCTCTCTTTACAGAGGACTTCACAGAGAGGAGGCCTCCTAGGCCTGCTACACTCAATCCTACTTCAAAGCGGGGCTTTTTAAAGAGAGCGGAGGCTTCAGTAAAACACCTCTCTCTCAGAGAGGGAGCCTTGGCGACGCTCTATTCACCCTAGCACACAAACTCCTAGGAGTGGAGGTCTCACATATGTGTATATGAAAATACACAGGGAAGGTACCTGACCACACTCATGCAAAAAGAGTATTACTCTTAGCAGGGTTTGAGTGAGCGGAGGCTTCGGCAGAGCGATACTCCGCCTGAAGCAGCTTGACAACGCTCAAGAGGGTTATTCTCGTATGTATATGTATGTTGGATCATGTCTATACCAAGCTCACTCTAGCGGAGGTTTCAAAACCTGACAACGCTTAACCCACGAGGGGGTTTCTACGAGTGGAGGTCTCTACACACTGTTTTCTTTTATAAAACGAGGGGAGACCTGGCTACACTCGGCACTTGGTGGCAGTAGAACTCAAGAGGAGCTCGAAACTGCAATAGTAAACACCCAAGCGGAGCTGGTAGACAAAAGAAAACATACACATACACGCTTGAATATTTTATTAAAGTGTCTTTACTGTTCACATACCGGGCCAACAGATGGAGCCTCAGTCTCATCGTTGGCCCAGCCCCGGAGTCAAGGGGAAAAGGAAGGGGCAGGTAGCCCCACACTGGCGACCTGGCCTCGTCTCTGGCCCTTGGGCCAGGACGGGCCTGGTTTCCCCCCGGTGTTTAGGTGGAGGCGTGGACCGGCAAGGGATGCAAACCCCCGGGGCTCGGTCCAGATCTTTCAGCAGATCAGCCTGGTGCGCCTCTGCAACACTGCCATCGTGTGCAGAGGAGCACCGGCCACTGCCGCATATGTGCCTTTGGAGCCTTCAAGGTCGATGTCCCTCGCTCTGAGAGATAGTTTGCAACCGTCAGCGAGAGACATCGTCACATATCCGCGCCCATGCATTCCCTCGACATCAGCATGATTCACATGCCGATGCCTGTGAATGCGGGCTGAATATGGCCTGTCCCATTCCCTCTCGATCTCTTAAGCAGATCAGGAAGGAATGGGAGGCTCACAGGAGTTGGCTTTGTCATGGCCCGGAAGAAGCCGCTCGTCTAGTCTGCCGAGAGCGGCCTCTTCCCTCGCGGGCTTCCACTGCAGATACAAGCGGACAGCCGCACAGGTCCATAACAGACATCAACTCTTCATATGCGGGGCAGAGAGGCTGCATGGGCTCAAACGAGCTCATATTTGTTCCATTTCAACCTCCTGCTCGCCCTGGCTTGAAGCCAAAAGAGCACTCGCTGCAGAACCGGAGGATGTGAGAGACAACACATCATCCGCTAGCAGCGCATTCTCGTCTCCGGCTGACGTGTGCGAGCGATTAAACGCTCTCTCAAACTCGTCAGCCAGCTCCACCTGTGAGCCCCGCAATCTCAGCCGCCGAGCAGCCTCAGCTGTGGCGGGACCGGAGCAGCGTGGGGCAGATGGATGGCCCGATTCCCTCGAGAAAAGGGCCAGACGAGAACGGAGTTTCTTCAAAGTGAAACTCTCACAATGAACGTGTGCTCTTACACCTAAACACACCAAACAAAGGTCGTGTGCGTCATCAAGTGTCAGATTTCTCTGACACGGATCCGCACACTTCCTAAACAGTTTTCTTTCTCTAGGCATCGCTGTACTCACTCGTTTAGAACAGAGGACTCTGAAGACAAAAAGATGGTGTTGTGCTCTCAGGCACCTGCTTTTATACTAGCAGGCGCCTGTTGATGATGTCATAGGCTGGCGCCGGCCAGTGTCAAGTTCACTGTCATTGTTCTATACCTTGTTTCAGAACCGGTCATGCCGAAGGCAGTTCCCATAGTGTCCTGAACCAGGACGCAGCGTAGAGTTCCCTCCGGAAGGGAACCGAGATTCATCCGTGAAGAGAACACCTCTCCAAAGTGCCAGACACCATCGAATGTGAGCATTTGCCCACTCAAGTCGGTGACCCAGATGAGGACGAAGAGCATGCAGATGAGCTTCCTTGAGACGGTTTCTGACAGTTTGTGCAGAAATTCTTTGGTTATGCAAACCGATTGTTGCAGCAGCTGTCCAGGTGGCTGGTCTCAGACGATCTTGGAGGTGAAGATGCTGGATGTTGAGGTCCTGGACTGGTGTGGTTACACGTGGTCAGCAATTGTGAGGCCAGTTGAATCCTCTGAAATGCCTTTGGACAGGCAACAGTTCTGGTGGACATTCCTGCAGTCAGCATGCCAATTGCACGCTCCCTCAAAACTTGCAACATCTGTGGCATTGTGCTGTGTGATACAAACTGCACATTTTAGAGTGGGCTTTAATTGTGGCCAGCCTAAGGCACACCTGTACAATAATCATGCTGTCTAATCTGCATCTTGATATGCCACACCTGTGAGGTGGATGGATTATCTCAGCAAAGGAGAAGTGCTCACTAACACAGATTTAGACAGATTTGTGAACAATATTTGAAAGAAATAGGCCTTTTGTGTACATAGAAAAATCTTTGAGTTCAGCTCATGAAAAATGGGGGCAAAAACAAAAGTGTTGCATTTATAATTTTGGTAAGTGTAGATTATGGATTTGATTCTTAAGAAACACACATCCTGATGAAAAATCTTGAATATAATCCAGTGTTCAACAACCTGAGGGGACAGGCTTCCTCAGTTGTGTCTTGGTTCCAGTCTGTCCAACCTATTCCTCCTAACAAATAGTATTCTATGTAAAACATTTTGGGAAAATATGCATTGTGAAAAGTGCAAATGCTGTACAATATTTTCTAATGAAGTGCCTTACTCTAATGTGAACCTTTCTAAATGAATTGCCAAAAAAACTGAAAGCATGTCAAGTGTTTTGGTAAAAGAAGAAATAATTTAACGTTCTCAAAAAAATGGAGCACACGCTTTGCAAGTTTTTCTCAACGAACATGTTTTCTCCTTCCAAACTAATATTGCAATATTGACATAAGCACAAAAAATTCAACTCAGGTTTTCGACATTATTTTGATCATCATTATGTTCATCATCATTAACTGTATGCATATATAAATGAACGTTATGTTATGGATGAGGAGGCACTACACCAGCAAGGAGGTCGATTTACATCAACTAACTATGAACATACACACGTCCTCTACACTGCAAGAGAAACGTTCACGACATAAACCTTCATCCCTTCATTTGCATAAAGTACAAATCAACATTAAAAATAGCATTTACATTACACGGCTCTTTACTGTCTCAACTCAGGTGTTTGTTTCTACTCAACACAGTTGTACAGTTACAGTAGAATATAATCTTAATAAATTACATCATCATATACAAATATGACGGCGTGGACCCACACGCATTTATACAGGTATGGTACATAGTGATTTCATTGCAGTCAAAATCAAATTAATACAATATGGTATCTATAGAGCATTACAGTGTTATTTTTTCAAAGCGTTGTTCTTTTGTTACCCAACATTTACAGTTATAACACTACATTTTTATTTTCTATACATAAACACAACTCATACACACTGAATATAATAAAGAGGATACTCCCCAATACGACAACCCCGACACGTGTACCCTTCCGTACTTCTTTTTGTGTACATGTTACAGAATATTTTAACAATGCAAGTTATTTTTTTTTTCTAGACTGAACAGTTTTAGACAAATCACAAAGCTGCTTGGGGGTCTTTCCTTTGAATGTATTTTGTCACATCCTGTTTCTTTGTTTATTTTTATTTTTTCACTCCCTCACTGAAACTTCATGAATGATGCGCAACTCCACATATGTGTTTTTAGTACTGCAATCTGGAAAAAAACAAGCATGTGAGGAGCACTGCTTGCATTATCAAAATCGTGGCTTATCGTCGTACTGAGTTCAGCAGTGAGAGGAATAAAAAACAAAGTGCTCCTAAAAGTATTTGGACACTTGAGTCATACATAAAAATGTATGAGGCTTAGACAATAGAAATGCCAAAGTTCTACACAATTTTAGCCATCTATAATTTTAAACCTTAAACTACTTTTTGTGGGGTTTTGGTTGAAAATGTTTTATCCAATGCAAAGCAATGAGGGATATTTCACTCAAAAATGAAAATTGACGTTTACTCTCGCATTGTTCCAAATATGTATGAATTTTTCTAATGTTGAGCACTAATATTGATGATAATTGACAATAGCCATTGAATTTCACACTGAATAACTCTTTGGTTACCAACATTTTTTCTTTTGCACTCATTTGTTCTTTTGCATTCAGTGGAAAAAAGAAACGTAGACAGGTTTGGAATAACTTGTTTTTTTTTTTTAGGTAAACTATGCCTTTTAAGTGTCCAAATACTTTTTGGTCCACATATGTTGGCACCATGTTTTAATTTTTATTTGAATTAGTATTTAAAATTGAGTATATTTCAAAAGTGTATAACATGTTTTAAACAATATATCTGATGCGAAACCATAGTGTGTTAGTTAACAGGCCATAAAACTACAAGTAATCAGTTGTGAATATTTGAACTTGTGATGCATGTGGTGGTCCAGGTGTGAAATTCACTCATGTTCTGTGCATAAGTAGCCCAAATCATGCACAGGAAACATTCATGTCCATCTGAAGTACCTTGATTTGATATCAAGAGGAGACCATGAATAGATGCCAAATAGATTATGCCTATACAAGACCTTCTTGGAGTAACTAAGAACAACACATAACTTTGACAAACAAGATGACACTGCGCAACGATCAACCAGTTGGACAACTGTGGCTATGTTCAGAACATTGTGCTAACATACTATGCAGTATACAGTATGTATACTAGGTACAGTTCATGGATTACCCAGATGACGTTGTTTATTTACAACAGGGGTGGGGAACCTTGATCCTCGAGGGCCGGTGTCCCTGCAGAGTTTAGCTCCAACCCTAATCAAACACACCTGAATAAGCTAATCAAGGTCTTCAGGATACAGGTTGGTATTTTGTTTTTCAGGGTTGGAGCTAAACTCTGGCCCTCGAGAATCAAGGTTCCCCACCCCTGATTTACAACATAGCTATGCAGCTCGATGAATCACAGCTTTAATTCTGGTTTTACATCTCCATTTTGGCAGTGAGATCCAATAATGAGACAATTTTATACACAATTCAATTAAAAGTCAAGACTGATTGAAGAAAAATGTTGTGAGGGATAGACTCTTTACAATGGCATGCACTGTTCTAGTTCTAGATCATGTCATTCTCACCCATTCACAACTTTGAAAATGGTTTTATGGGTTTTTTTGTCAACAGAATGTTTTTGTAACGTTTCCTCAGCTGAAGAATCCATATGTTGTTAAACAGTATGTACTTCAGTCCCGCACAGCCTCAAATTTATTCCTGTCAAAAATTAAATATGGCGCCACCCTGACTACTGTTCAAAAGTTATGTTTCACATACTGTCTTTAACAAATAGTATGCCGTATCCATACTCCTGCTAATGTAGTATTTTGTTCTGAACATAGCCTGAGATTTTCCACCACTTCTTGGTGTGGGGTTGACATGAGTCTGTTGCCCTCTGTGGTCGCTGTGGGAATTGCATACGGTACAGAAGGCCTGAGGACTCAAGGGCTACATGCTCCATAGCACATGCTGCTATGCATAAAGACACAGACATCAAGAGAACGATACCTAATATAATAATCAGCAGCACGAGGCATGAACTGGTGGTGAGAGTAAGAGGAAAACCGAATAGCCCGTTGTGAGTTGTTATCTGTTTAACACGTTAATCTGTTTGACTGGATGAGTACCCCATAATTGCACACTGAATCATGTCCTAAAATACAGCAGAGTGGCCACATGAATATCTGTTCAGTTGGATATTATGCTAATGTCTGTAATATAATTTCAAATAACATGTAATCTGCACCAATAACGTGTAGCCTGTACTTGCATAACTGATGGGTCATTTTATGTGTTCATATCTGTTTGTTTGTACGTATGTATATGCTATTTGCAAATAGATATTAGTAGTGAGCAAGCTCGTCCCCGCCTCCCCGATAAGATCAATATATATACATGGTGTGGCTATCTTTACTAAGATTTTTTTTTTTTTTTAAACAAGACTGCATTGCACATCTTCAGGGAAAGTCGTTCATATTAAGTCTCTGGCGTTTTTTGCCATGTCGTTAGATCGGACAATCAGAGCTGCCTCCAAAGGTGTGTTGTCCTCCAGTCAGGTGATCAGATTTCCTCAACGTAATTGGCCGGGTATAAGCCTGTCCGGCCGCAGTCCAGACGACCTCTGCACCAGCCCTGGTCATCTTCCTCTTCGATCTTTGTTAATTCATCACCTGTGAGAGATACAGATTATAACATATGTACCTGCCATATGTACAGTAAGGGAAAAAATTATTTGATCCCCTGCTGATTTTGTATGTTTGCCTACTGACAAAGAAATGATCAGTCTATAATTTTAGTGAGAGACAGAATAATAAAAAAAATGTAATAAGCAAAATATCTGGCTCGCAGGTGTCTTTTATACAGGTAACATGCTGAGATTAGGAGCACTCTGTTTAAGAGAGTGCTCCTAATCTCATCTTGTTACCTGTATAAAAGACACCTGTCCACAGAAGCAATTAATCAATCAGATTCAAAACTCTCCACCATGGCCAAGACCAAAGAGCTGTCCAAGGATGTCAGGGACAAGATTGTAGACCTACACAAGGCTGGAATGGGCTACAGCTTGGTGAGAAGGTGACAACAGTTGGTGTGATTATTCACAAATGGAAGAAACACAAAATAACTGTCAATCTCCCTCAGTCTGGGGCTCCATGCAAGATCTCACCTCGTGGAGTTTCAATGATCGTGAGAACAGTGAGGAATCAGCCCAGAACTACACGGGAGGATCTTGTCAATGATCTCAAAGCAGCTGGTACCATAGTGATCCAGAAAACAATTTGTAACACACTATGCCGTGAAGGACTGAAATCCTGTAGCACCCGCAAGGCGCCCCTTCTTTAAGAAAGCACATGTGCATGCCTGTCTAAAGTTTGCCACTAAACATCTAAATGATTCTGAGGAGAACTGGACAAAAGTGTTGTGGTCAGATGAGACCAAAATCAAGCTCTTTGGCATCAACTCAACTCGCCATGTTTGGAGGAGGAGGAATGCTGCCTATGACCCCAAGAACACCATCCCCACTGTCAAACATTGATGTGGAAACATTATGCTTTGGGGGTGTTTTTCTGCTAAGGGGACAGGACAACTGCACCGCGTCAAAGGGACGATGGATGGGGCCATGTAGCATTAAATCTTGGGTGAGAACCTCCTTCCCTCAGCCAGGGCATTGAAAAAGGGTCGTGGATGGGTATTTCAGCATTACAATGACCCAAAACACACAGGCCAAGGTAAAAAATGGAGTGGCTCAAGAAGAAGCACATTAAGGTCCTGGAGTGGCCTAGCCAGTCTCCAGACCTTAATCCCATAGAAAATCTGTGGAGGGAGCTGAAGTTTTGAGTTGCCAAATGCCAGCCTCAAATCCGTAAAGACTTGGAGAGGATCTGTAAAGAGGAGTGGGACAAAATCCCTCCTGAGATGCGTGCAAACCTGGTGGCCAACTACAAGAAACGTCTGACCTCTGTGATTGCCAACAAGGCTTTTGTCTCTAAGTACTAAGTCATGCTTAAGTCAACTTTGTTGAAATGCATTTTTCTGGATTTTTTTTTTTAATTCTATCTCTACATGTTAAAATAAACCTACCATTAAAAATATTGACTGATCATTTCTTTGTCAGTGGGCAAATGTACAAAATTAGCAGGAGATCAAATCATTGTTTCGCTCACTGTATAGTTGAAAAATCATGTGGTATATGGATGACGTCCAATATAAAGACTAACATCATAGTTACAGTTTAAGTATTGTGTAACAACAAAAATGACATTACTTTTGGCTCCAGTCTGCCTTAACAATATTGATGATGACAGCTGCTGAAATGATATAACATAATACATTTTGCTTTGCACTTTACCTGCTTTGAAGGTTAGCTCATCTTGCTCTTGCCCTTCATAGTCATAGAGTGCTCGCACTCGCACGCCTCCTTTGCTGCTCGAGTCATCTTCGAAAGAGTTTGCTCCGCCATTCGTCTCATTCCCCGAGTATCCAGCGGGCTGCTCATCATCTGACCATTCTGTGGAGTATGTCTGGTTCTTATCGTAGCTGCTCACACTAGTCAAAGACAAGGGACACATGAGGTTAGTATGAACACAGAAACAACTGATTCCACCTTTGTCTGTACACTTGGAAAGCATTTACAGCTAGATGGCAAGAGAACCTTTTAAAGTGGTCATATGCAGCGATTTCATGTTTTCATTTGTCTTTGGAGTGTTACAAGCTGTTTGTGCATAGATAAGATCTGTAAAGTTGCAAAGATTAAAGTCTCAAACCCAAAGAGATATTTTTTTCTAACGTTAAGACTAATCCGTGCCTTCCTAAAATGCCTCATTCAAACACGCCCCCACAAATCTACCTCACTGTGTGGTGGGGAAGATTTGCATAACACCACCAAAATGTATAAATGAAGAAAGAAGGCATAACTTTTATTCTTGCTGTAGTATTGTTGCCTCCACCATGTCGTGGAGATGCTGTGTGTTTTGTTGCAAAAGCAAAACTACTTTGTTTGGCCTTCCAAAAGAAGACACAACTATAAATCAGTGGTTAAGTTGTATTTACAACACTGTTCCAGAAGAGTACAACTCAAATATTCAAATCTGTGCAGCACAATTTACAGAGGACTGTTTCCTAAACCTGGAAAAGTACAACCCTGCTGTACACAAAGGCTGTTTCTAATAAGTGGGGAAATTACATCTTTGCAAGAACAGTCTGCCGTTTCTGACTCGCAGCCTGTAAGTATGTTTTAATATTTAAAGAATTTGCTACTGACTATTCAAGTTTTGAGCAGTGTAGTGTAGCGATTGTTGTTTGTCGTTTCTATGATTACAAATGCAGACATGGTTTTATGCTAGTATTTTCTTTACCCCATGTAAAAAGACAGCAATATAATTGCTTTGGAAGCTGATATTCCAAATATGGTAAGGGGCGTAACAAGCCAGAGCATGTATACATGTAATGCGTCGAATGCTCAAGACAGTTGGATATTGCTGTGTATCTATAAAAAAAAAAAATGATATAAATACTGTTCAGTTTCTCACAAAAAACGATTGTTTCGTGTCTTAGGACATCAATGTATCGTCACAAGCCACAGGATTTAATTTGGATTTGTCTGTGTATGCTTTTTTTTTTTTTTTTTTTTACTTTCAAAGGTTTGGTGCCCATTCACTGCCATTATATGCCTAACAGACTGCAACAGTTTGAGTTAAAAATCTGCGTTTGTGTTCTACTGAAGAAACAAAGTCGCCTACATCTTGGATGCCTTGGGGGTAAGTGTCACGGTGAGATAGAGGAGATCTGGGTCCAAAATGCAGGGAAAGGATTTTAACGAACAATAAACAAACAAACAAACAAAAGGCCAACACGGCACAACACGACACGAAAAACAAGAGCAAGACTGGAGCAAGACTTCAAGGGACACAAAATACAAACCAACAGGAAACAATGCAGACTCACAGAGTGGGGAAAGAGTGGAGATTATAAAGTCTGTGATAATGAGGGTCAGCTGTGGGTGTGAGTGATGAGACAGGTGTACGAGATCAGGAGGGAAGTGCGAGAGGAAGGGAAAAGGGGAAACAGCGACCTCAGGTGGCTGAGGGAAAACCCCACAGCCCAGATCGTGACACTACCCCTCCCCTACGGAACGGCTCCCAGACGTTCCCTGAGGCCAAAAACAGTCTGGAGGGAGGAGGAACGGGGGAAGGTGAATCAGGGGGAGGGATGGCGGGCCAGGCCCGTGCAGTTGCAGCAGGCCCGGAGAAGAATGTTCTGGGAGGCTGGGCAAAATCAGCGCAGGGCATGAGAACTTGGGCAGGGCACGACCGGACCCAGGAAAAACGTCCGCGGGCATCGCCGCCAGGGGAACGTCAGTTGGCCTCGCCGCCAGAGGAACGTCCGCGGGCACCACAGCCAAGGGAACGTGAGCTGGCCTCGCCGCCAGTGGAACGTCCGCTGTCATTGCCGCGTCCGGAACAGAGAGCTCGGTCACCGCCGCGTCCGGAACAGAGGGCACGGTCACCGCCGCGTCCGGAACAGAGGGCGCGGTCACCGCCGCATCCGGAACAGAGAGAACGGTCACCACCGCGTCAGGAACAGAGAGCGCGGTCACCGCCGCGTCCGGAACAGAGAGCTCGGTCACCGCCGCGTCCGGAACAGAGGGCGCGGTCACCGCCGCATCCGGAACAGAGAGAACGGTCACCGCCGCGTCCGGGACAGAGGACGCGGTCACCGCCGCGTCCGGAACAGAGGGCGCAGTCACCGCCACGTCAGGAACAGAGGGCGCAGTCACCGCCACGTCAGGAACAGAGGGCGCAGTCACCGCCGCGTCCGGAACAGAGAGAACGGTCACCGCCGCCGCCAGAGGAACGTGAGCGGGCACCGCCGCCACAGGAACGTCTGCGGCCACCGCCGCCACAGAAACGTCAGCGGGCACCGCCGCCATAGGAACGCGAGCCGGCCTCGCCGCCAGAGGAACGCCAGCAGTCACCGCCGCGTCCGGCACAGAGAAAGCGGTCACCACCGCGTCAGGAACAGAGAAAGCGGTCACCGCCGCGTCAGGAACAGAGAAAGCGGTCACCGCCGCGTCCGGAACAGAGAGAGCGGTCACCGCCGCGTCCGGAACAGAGAGCGTGGACACTTCCGCCTTCCCACGGAAGAGCCACTCCACCCCCACTGCAAAGCGGGAATGCCGTCGCGCCGACTCGGCCCTACAGGCCTCCATCTCGGCCAGTTGGAGGTAAATGACCTCCTCGAACCGAGCGGCCAACGCCGCCTCAAACGCCGCCGCCTCCTCAGAAAAAAAAAAATTACTCCCCGCTGGACCCATCTGTGGAGTCTGCATTCTGTCACGGTGAGATAGAGGAGATCTGGGTCCAAAATGCAGGGAAAGGATTTTAATGAACAATAAACAAACAAACAAACAAAAGGCCAACACGGCACAACACGACACGAAAAACAAGAGCAAGACTGGAGCAAGACTTCAAGGGACACAAAATACAAACCAACAGGAAACAATGCAGACTCACAGAGTGGGGAAAGAGTGGAGATTATAAAGTCTGTGATAATGAGGGTCAGCTGTGGGTGTGAGTGATGAGACAGGTGTACGAGATCAGGAGGGAAGTGCGAGAGGAAGGGAAAAGGGGAAACAGCGACCTCAGGTGGCTGAGGGAAAACCCCACAGCCCAGATCGTGACAGTAAGCAGATAGACATCAAAATTTAATTTTTGGGCGAACTATCCATTTAACTGAAATAAAATATTTCATTTCTTAAATTGTTTGTTATATATTTCTCAGTTTGAAGAGAAAAAAGGGCCTTTTAAGCCATTTCAGAACCATTACATAAATACTGAGGTTGAATATTGTGTAACAACTGAAAATGCTGATACATATATATTTACATGCACTTACTATTATAATAACAATAAAATATGCATAATTACATGCAAGTAATCCTGAACCAAGCCCTAATCCTAACCCTAACCATATAGTAACCAAACCATCACTTGGTACATAAATGCATAATAACAAGGACACCTTAAAATAAAGTGTAACTATTTTTATGTATATATCACAACTTTGCATTCTCTAAAATACCATATAGTCAACTCAAGAACCCTGTACAGGCAGAAATTATTTTTTTGTTGAACTTCAAAGAAAGAGTAAAGAGGACAGCAACCAACCAAGATGAAAGGAAGGACACTGAAAACAAATGAGGAAAGCAGAGATGATGTCTGACCTGCCGCGGTCTCCTGGTTGACCTGCGTGCTCTGTGTTTGGAGTAGCAGGAGCGACTCCATCTGGCTTCTTCTTTTCTCTCTTTGCAACAGCATTGGTGGCTTCTGGATTATATTCCTGAGAGAATTCAGAACAGAAAATCAGTGTTTCACTACAAACAGCATCTGAACATTCCTATTTTTCCTATATAAAAATATATTTTTCATATCATACATATACACTAAAAAAGAGAATATTATAGTTGTCCCTGAATTTGAAATGCTTACTCAACAACTACTATATAAAAACAAATAAATCTAACAATGTTTTAAATAAGGTTTAGGAAAAACTAATTCTAGATTGTAGAATTTATGCAATTAAGCCTTTTGACTTATAGCCTTACTGGGATTTTAAAGCTTGTGTCAACTTTGATGTGTGGCAACTAGCCCTGGGCTCCTCTGGCTTTTTAATAAACCCAGAAACCTGAAAAGGGCACAAGACTGTTAAAACCTCTAATGTTTATTTGTTTATTGAAAGCGGTGTACCTCAAATTGGGGCCAGTTCATATGCATGCCAGGACCGTGATTATTACTGAACCACTTGAGATCCTCTTGTGTGTTGGCAGCCAGAATGGTGCGTTCAAACTCACGGTACACTGCTGCATAGCTAAAGTATGGAAAGCACAAATGCAAATAACACAAACTCAGCAGGCTCTGACAAATGCATCTAATCTAGAATAAAAAGTAAACTAGACAACTGTAATACTTTCACTCCAGTGAGTTGTTAATCACTGCAACCAGATCACAAAAACTAATTGATTGAAGACTCAAACAAATGAAATGTTCATGAATTAGTGTATAATGACTAATATTTCAGTCTGCACAAATTGAAAATGTGTTCAATTATTCAAAGAACAAATTATCTCAGCTTGCTTCAAGACTTTTACTTGCTATCTTAGCTAAAGCACATACTATTATCTT
Source organism: Garra rufa (assembly GCF_049309525.1). NCBI lineage: Eukaryota > Metazoa > Chordata > Actinopteri > Cypriniformes > Cyprinidae > Garra > Garra rufa. Next base: position 15,389,685 of record NC_133378.1, read on the forward strand.
TGTGAATCAGTACAGACAAATTGTTTTTTGGGGGTTTACACTCACCTTTGGTTCTCGGTGAGGTTTAAGTGTCGTTTGATGTCCAGAAGAACCTCTTTGAGGAAGGTCAGTCGCTTGACCTCGTGCTGCTGGCATTGGTCAAACACCTGCTCCATGCACTCCATGTACTGCGGTGTGCACTTCGACAGCTCATCCAGAGACTTCTCGTACTTCTCCTTTGCCTGCAGCACAAACACAAATGCACAGCTTGAGTCACAGCCTCGATTTAAGAACAATACTAAGCTAAGCTGCACAAAGGTACCTCTGAATATGCTATTTTGGTGCTTACAACAAGCCTAATCAAAATCTATTTAAAAACGTCTTGGATACACATTAATAATTTAAGACCATTAGATTTCAAAGTTTCATCCTCCAGGACTGTACTGTCATAATTCAATAGAGGGAGAGAGTGATTGTTATGTCTTTGAATGTAATAACACCATATAAAAGTCATTGCTCGTTTTAATGGCTCGTAATTGTAAGTGATATAAGATCTTGAAGGTAAATGTCTCTCAGCTGAGATGTGCTCCAGACCCAGCACTTTTTTCCAATATAAATTGTATTAATTCAGTGTAGGTAGGAAATGGAAAACCTGGAGCGGATGGTGAAATAACTGACGTTCCAATCCACTCACAAGCTTTGTTCCAGTCTGTGATTTGTTTTGATTGGACCATATGAACTCTTGTTTGGAAATCTTTTTGGCTAAGACAAAATATATTAGCTAACATGGCCAAAAACAGGCTGAAATGTTGCTCAATATTCCCTCTTTATAGAATGGTTGTATAAAATTAGTACTGCATTATCTGCATGGCTGTAACCTAGGGATAGTACTTAATGTTTTTAGCTGTTTTCCGCACCTTCTGCACATCCTGTTTGCATTTCTCTGTCTTCTCATGGAATTTCTTCTGCTGGTCAGGAGCGACAGATGCATCTGCCTCACGGGCCGCAGCCATTTTCTCCTCTTTACATGCCATGTGATAGTTCTTCTTTGCTGTCTCCATCTGCAGCCAGATATGCAAAATTTTAACTAACTGTAATACTGCAACTGAATGGATGAAGCTTAGAGAATGGTTAGTTAAACTGACTAAAATTGTGAGACAAGTTGCTACAATAGAGTCAGGGTCAGTTCTGACCCTTTCAAGAATTATTCAAAACCCACTTGCTTTCTTCCAGGCTTTAAATGCAAAACTGATGTATAGAAAATATCACAACAAGTCCATCTGAGTCTATGCCCAATATGCCAAATCTTCTAAAAACCACATAACAGTTTTGTCTGAGGAACATCCCGATTTACTGAAAAGCTAGATATCCACCTATTTCTCCTTTTCATGTTCATGATCACAAAACTGGTCTGGATGATTTGTACTATCTAAGGCCCGGTTTCACAGACAGGGCTTAGCTTAAGCCAGGATGAGTTCAATTAAAACATTTAAGTAATTTTTATAAATATGACTTGTAAATATGAAAACATTACTGGTGTGCATCTTGAGACAAAACAAAGACACTGGTATATTTTAAGATCAGACTAGGCTTAAACCTTGTCTATGAAACCAGGGGTACATGTCATAACTGGTTTAAGTAACTGATTCAATGATCCAATTGCAGCAGTTAACAGCTCACTGAGGAGGAAGATTATCAGTGAATTATGACAAATTTTGGTCTTTCTTACAACTTTCACATGAATTCAGAAGACATTATTTGTGACTTTTTCATTTAAGCGTTATTATTCCTCCTTTTTTCACAGAAGACAATGTCATATGGGGTTGGAAAGAGTGAGTAAATAATGTAAGATACCATTAGAGTACAGTTGTTGTAAATGTGTAAACATATTGTAAGCATAATACATCAGCTGTATTTCAGGCTGCATGCATATTTAATATGCATTTCAATTATTTATATGCATAATGTATGTTAACACAGAATTGACATAATTAATATCTTTTTATATATACCTCTTTGAGTTTCTTCGCCCAGGGTTTCTGGGCTTTCTTGAAGCCCTCTTCTGCCTCTTTGGTTTCCTTGAAGCCACCAATCATCTGTCTGTGGTAAGAGTCTTTCTGCCAGTTCTTCACCTTCTCAATGTCTTCGTTCATCAGACCGTTCTTCACCTCTTGATGAAGTTCACTCACCTTATCGGCCTCTGTCATCATAGCTATCCAGGCCCGCTCCACAGACCCATACTGAGGCCCTGGCCACACAAGCAAACACATACAAAATCAGAAATGCATAGAATAATATACTGTGATGACTTCTTTATTGGCATGGTTTGTATTTGGCTTTTCCCAATAATAGTTCTGAAAAGTTATAATAACAGCTTAAAGAAGAAGAAATGAAGCTGTAGATTTTTCAAACTGACCTTTCTCGATCAGTTGCCTCCACCTTTTGGACCATTCAGTGAGCTGCTGGCTGTAGGACTTCTCAATCTTGGCACGTTCCTGAAGGCAGTTCATAAGATCATTGCAGAGTCGATGACCGTCATCAATTCTCTTGACGGCACGCTTATAATTTCCCACCTAAGAAAAATGGAAGAAGTCATATTACATATCACATCATATAACATATACACTATCTCACAAAACACCCCTCACATTTCTGCAACCATTTTAGTATATCTTCTCAAGGGACAATACTATAGAAATGAAACTTGTATATATTTTAGAGTAGTCAATGTGCAGCTTGTATAGCAGTATAGATTTACTGTCCCCTGAAAATAACTCAACATATTATTGTCAAAATAGCTGGCAACAAAAGTGAGTACACCTTAAGTGAACTTGTCTTAATCATCCTGGGCATGGAGTTGACCAGAGCTGCAGGTTGTTGCTGGGATACTCTTTCATTCCTCTATAATGACATCACAGAGCTGCTGGACGTTAGACACATATTGCTTCTCCACCTTACGCTTGAGGATGCCCCACAGGAGCTTAATAGGGTTCAGGTCTGGAGACATACTTGGCCACTCCATCACCTTCACCTTCAGCTTCCTCAGCAAGGCATTTGTCATCTTGGTGGTGTGTTTGGGGTTGTCATGTTGGAAAACGGCCATTCGGCCTAATTTCTGGAGGAAAGGCATCATGTTCTGCTTCAGATTGTACAGTAAATAATGGACTCCATGTTTCCCTCAATGAACTGCAGCTCCCCAGAACCAGCAGCACTCATGCAGCCCCAGACCATGATGCTACCACCACCATGCTGTACTGTAGACAAGACACAATTTTCTTGGTACTCCTCACCAGGGCATCGCCACACATGCTGGACACCATCTGAGATCTTATAGTCTCATCAGACCACAGGACATGGTATTTCATGCTCTTGGTTGTCTTCAGCAAACTGTTTGCAGGCTTTCTTGTGAGCCAGCTTCAGAAGAGGTCTTCTTCTGGGATGACGCCTATGCAAACCAACTTGTTGCAGTGTGCGGCAATGCCTTTTAAAGCAATGCTGGCAGCACTCATGCATCTGTTTTTTGAAGCCAGGTTTTGCACCTGATGCACAGAACGAGTGCTCAACTTCGGTGATCGACCCTTTTGAGGCCTGTTCTGAATGGATCCCATCTTGGAAAACATCTGTATGACTCTGACCACTGTAGTGTAACTCGGTTTCAGGGTGTTACTGATTCTTTATCAGCCTTGGCCATCTTTGTGAAGAGCAACAATTCTAATTCTCAAATCCTCAGAGAGTTCTTTGCCATGCGATGCCATGTTAAACATCCAGTGGTCAGTATGAGAGAATTGTACTTAAAACACCTAATTTTAATTGCTCTAATACAAGATACACAACTTTGTATGGTCCTGTCAAGCAGACAAAACCTTAAACATGATGAATAGGACATGTGACTTTGCATGGTTAAACAACATACTGCTGTTATCACTTAGGGTGCACTCAATTTTGTTGCCAGTTATTTTGACAATAATGGCTGTATGTTGAGTCATTTTCAAAAGGCAGTAAATCTATACTGCTATACAAGCTGCACATTGACTACTCTAAAATAAATCCAAGTTCCATTTCTATAGTATTGTCCCTAGAGAAGATATACTGAAATGGTTGCTGAAATGTGAGGAGTGTACTCACTTTTGTGAGATACTGTAACTTGATATACAATTCTGGTCAAGGGTTTGCATAACCCATGTTATCTGCAAGAAGATATTATGAAAATTGCATTTAGGGCTGATGAAGTTATTTGACATAACAGATACGCACATAGCTTACCGTTTCAAAGTTTGGGGTCGGTAAGATGTTTTGAATATTTTTGAAAGAAGTCCCTTCTGCTCACCAATACTGCATTTATTTGATGAGAAATACAGTAATATTGTGAATTATATTTACAATTTACAATAACTATTTACTATATTTTCTAATTAAATTTATTCATGTGATCAATGCTGAATTTTCAGCATCATTACTCCGTTCTTTAGTATCACATGACCCTTCAGAAATCATTCTAATATACTGATTTGCTGCTCAAGAAATATTCCTGATTATTATCAACGTTAAAAACAGTTGTGCTGTCCAATATGTCTGTTCGAAGCTGTAATGCATTTTTTAATAATCTTACTGTAGAATGTTCACAAGAGCAGCATTTATTTGAAATTTAAATTTGTGTAACTTTATAAATGTCTTTACTCTGAAGTTTGAGAAAAAAAGCCCCCATTCTGCTTCCAAACTGTTTGTATGTATGTATGTACACCTATTTCACAAGACAAAACAAAAACTGAACATACACAAATATAATATAATATAATATAATATAATATAATATAATATAATATAATATAATATAATATAATATAATAGAATAGAATAGAATAGAATAGAATAGAATAGAACAGAATAGAATAGAATTATATTGGAAAACCATACAGTGTACCATTCTCTCTGGTGCCTGCAGGTGGCATAAGGAAGTCAAGAGGAATGATTGCGGGTGATAGGAGGGGGATGGGACTCATTCTTGTGCATGTGAAGTTACGCAATGACTGCCACAGCTTTGTGTCCATGTGCTCCTAGAGCGCTAATCCTGCGCATCACTGCACTAACAATGACATCATACACACACACACACACACACACACACATCCAGGGAAGCTCAGTGAGGCTTTGAGTTTTAAAGAGATGGGTTTAAAGAGATGAAAAACACAATAGCCTCACTGCAGTTATGTCTGCTGGAATATATAAACAACACCAGTTTTCTGAATGCCTTTTAAGTGATTGAATATTGTCAAAATACTGAAAAATATTGACATATTGCTCTAGAAGGCAGTATATAGTATATATTGCTTACAGTGCAGTAAAAGGTTAGCTCACTGTACAATCTTTAATTAATGTTCAACAATTGAGCTTAATTGTAAAAGTCTATCTATTTGTCTGTGTAGATTCATTACTAAATCATCCATGTATTAAAACTAGTGGTGGGCCGTTATCGGCGTTAACGTGCTGCGTTAACGTGAGACTCTTATCGGGCGATAAAAAAAATATCGCCGTTAATCTATTCTCAAAGTTGGGTTGGGAGCTGGGTCTAAACTACGCAAGATATGATGACTTTCACCTTGATATTTTAGCGCGGATGACGTATGCCTAGTCGAATTGCACTGTAGGAGGCGAGAACGAGTCTTCAACTTCTGTGAAATTACCACATCAAATGAGACGTGCTGACATTGATGCAGTTATGAAGCCGCTTCAGGGCAGGTGCGTTGCTAGACCCTTTTTACTGGGGCACGTGAGTTATAATTTACTTTGATAATCCCGAAATAAAGACATTAAACTATATGCAACAACTGAATTGACGCTTCTAAAAGCAACGCAGTTTAATGGAAGACTATGTACGCAGAAATCCATGCCCGTGCGCGTCTGTGTATTTAACGGCAACACGCACGTCGTGCAGCCTTTTGCACACAAGTACTTGGTTACACAAGTTTGTATAGGTAATTATGTTGTAAATGCAATTGTCAAGCAGTTTGTGATGCATTTTGGAAACAGGAGATGAGCGCCTGATCTAATGCGCCACCTGGCCCGTTCTCGAAGACTTACTTTTAGTAATTATTTGGGTAGCACACATATTCTGAATGCCTTCAGCAGAATTCAAATTAGCCATTTTAATCTAGATTAATCTAGATTAATTCCAAGATTTAATCTAGATTAATCTAGATTTAAAAAATTAATCTATGCCCACCCCTAATTAAAACGTTCAAAAAATACATTATTTGTGTACTGTGCCTTTGTTACTCAGAAAACCTGTTAAAGGGGTCCTATTATTCTTGTTTACAAAGTCTTTATTTTGTTTTGGGGGTGCACTAGAACATGCTCTCATGCTTGGTGTTTCAGAAAACGCATTATTTTTCACATAATTTACATTATTACTCCCCAGGCTGGCACAAATGGCTCGATTAGTTCCGGGTTTGATGAAGGTCTGCCTTCCGAAAAACGAAATGTGTTGTGATTGGTTAGCAGTCCCACTGCATTGCAATTGGCAAACAGCTTAGACGACGCTGTAGTCCAAAGGAGCTGTTTGTTGTAGTTCTTGAAAAGGGACTTTTTAAAAACTAAATATCTCCCTATGGAGTGGACTCTGAGATTTGTAACTTTGTAGATGTTTTTTATGCCCAAACATACACACCACTAACTAGCTAAAATTTAAAACGTGAAGAAGCTTAATTGGACCCCTTTGAGATAAATTGATTTGTATGAGTGGGGCAGTTGTGGCCTAATGGTTAGAGAGCTGGACTTGTACCCCCACGGTCATGGGTCCAAGTCTCAGTACCACCAAGAAATGTAAACAGAAGTAGTGTACAATAAGCGCTCTCATCCACCCTCAAAACAACAACTGAGGTGCCCTTGAGTAAGACACCAAAGCCCTGGGTGCTGCAGTAAATATGGCTGCATTTTGCTCTGTGTGTGGGACACCATACTTGGCTACATGACAGGTCAATTTAAATGAGTAACCATTTCATCAGTTATCTTTCTTTTTAGTTTCACTCATTCCTTTTCGAAATACAGAATGTTCTTAAAGGGGTCATTGGATGCCCATTTTCAAGTTGATTTGATATTTTAGGGTCTTAATGAGAAATCTATAACATACTTTGGTTAAAATTTCTCAATGGTAGTGTAAAAACACTCTTTTTACCTTGTCAAAATCAGCCCTTTTTAGAGCGAGCAATTCTGTTGCATGTTGCTTTAAATGCTAATGAGCTCTGCCCTACTCCCTATAGTAAGACAATCTCTGTCATGATCACTAGAAAATTACAGGTAGGTGAGTTTGTTCAAGGTTAGAGCTAACCTCTGGGACAGAGCTGAGGATGAGTTAATACTTGTTCAAAACACTGAAAAAGATCCCATAGTAATTTAATATTGATTTACAGTAGTATGATATGATTAATATCATGTTTTTAAATGATGGTTTCATTCTAAACATGGTAATTATCTTTAAGACGGACACCCAATATAATATATGATATTATTTACCATTTAAATCTAACAATGTCATGTCAACAAATAGAAAAGTCAGCCTTCTATTACTTACCATGTTAATTATTGTACCTTTTAGCCTCAACAGCAGGGGTGCTTTTTACCCCAAACACCATACTTTTACATATTCTTCCGTTATTTAAAAAAAACTGTTGCTTTAATTATCTTAAACAAAACTGAAAATCATTAGGGAAGACTTTTGTCTCAAGATAAATTTAAGAATTTTAGCGATTCTCATTTGCTACTTAAATGTACAACATTTTTAAAAACATCAATTAGATCAAGTAAGTACAGAATCGACTTTGCGCTGCTGCCCGTGATCACGTCAAGCTTCAGCCAAAGTTGCGTGTATCTTGAAAAGTGGATGTTTTGGAAAGTGCACATTTTTCTGCCATCTAGTGGTTTATAGCCCCGTCATACCCTTCCAATCAAATTACATTATAACAATGTGACTCTGAACATTACAAAAGAGATTACTGACAACAAAGACAAATAGCATTATAAACAAAACAATTTTTTAATCAAGCTCCAAAAATGGCTCGTTTGGATCTGAGGTGCAAGATGACGTGAAAAAACATTTGCATAAACACTGCCTCCAGAGCAAGGCATCGAATAATAGTCATCTTCTTACCATAGGCCTCGCCCACTGACATTCAGTCGCTTAACAGCTAGACACTTGATCACGCCGAATGCGAATGTCACATCGTGTCAAAAGGAAATCGAAATTACAATCACTACCGCTATCTTGTCTACACAGTATACAGATGGATGTTCGCTTTCTAACACAGTCTACACGCTTGAGTCTGTCGTCAATAGGACAAATGGAGTGAAAGAAAGTTCGCTTTGACGCGTTTGGTTTAAACAGCTTGTTCGCATCTTTGTACAGATATCAGAAGGATCCCAGCGTAAGGAACAAGTGGATAGTTTATGTTTAATGGCAGCTTGGATTGAGTCCGAGGACTGATCAAAGTATTTTGTTTTGTAATTGAGGCACGGTGTCATGGAGAGTATATAAAGAAACATTTGTTGAAAGATGAAGCAATGCTAGATCTGACTGCAACTGCATTACAAACTGTAAGTAAATGATTTCCTAATGCTTTGTCTGGAAATGACTATTTTTTTAATCATGTTTTCAAAACACTCAAGCTAGCTGCACATTAGACAATTTTAAGGTCTATTTTAGGCCGATGTGCACCCCTGAACGATCAGGGGGTGTGACCCGATTCGAGGCTTGTCGCAAATGATTTTTTTGTCCAATAAATCCTCTGTTGTGTGGTGTCATTACGATTATTTAACTGCTTCCGATCAAGACGGAGCGTCCCCGAACTCAAATCGTAAATATCAAGCATGTTTAATATTTAGTGTTTTTGATCGGGCTGCCTCTGATGTGATACCTGCAATAGCCAATAAGCGACCAAGCATCACTTACCAGATGTTGCATGCTTCTATAGCTGAAACATGACAGCTACAAAAATGCTACGAAAGCAGAATACATCCCTCATATTCTTCTTCATACTTTGTTTTTCACAGTGAAACAGAACGCTCACCGGGAGAGCCAGCTGACAACGTCCATTATCTTATCCATTTGCTTTCCTTCTCTAGTCACGTTTGATCTCGCTAGTCTCTGTGAGATCTCGTGTCACTGTAAAATCGTTCCTACAGTCAACAAGTGTGTGGTCTTGTGGTCTGGTCAAATTGTCTAGTGTGTGTGTTCAGAGGATTATAAGGCTAAAAATCTGTGTCTTCATGTCTGTGGTCTCCCATGGTTTTAAAGTCGGTTAAGATTTGAAAATCGTCTAGTGTGCAGCCAGCTTCACATGCGTTAGCAAGGGTGCGTTGATACTGTTTCTTACTGTTTCCTATATAATGACATTAGCCAATCATAACAGTGACTAATTCCTGACAAGGACCCACCCCTTAAAACAGTTCGTTTTAAACAGAGGGCCAAGAATGAGGGTTGAAAATCATTTTTCCACTTTTTTTGCGCAAAAAAACTATATTAACATAATAATTAAACCTCAAGGAACATTAAAATAATTAAAATCTTTTACAAAGTCTTTATTTTGTTTTGGGGGTGCACTAGAACATGCTCTCATGCTTGATGGTTCGAAAAATGCATTATTTTTCGCATAATTTACTTTATTACAATAGCTTTCTCCCCAGCCTGGCACAAACGGCTCAATTAGTTCTGGGTTTGATGAAGGTCCACCTTCTGAAAAACAAAATGTGTTGTGATTGGTTAGCAGTCCCACTGCATTGCAATTGGCGAACAGCTTAGACGGCGTTTCAGTCCTGCCACGCCCCTTTCTAAAGCAGTAATTTCAATATGGATATTTTTCTTACAAAAACACATTGGTTCGCTATAGGAGGCTTTTATTGACCCCCCCGGAGCCATGTGAGGCACTTTTTATTATGGATCGATGCACTTGGACTTGTTTTGGACTGATAGAGAGAAACACTCGTCTATGCCGTTCAGTCTATGCCGTTCTAAAGCTTGGGAGTGCCAGGATTATTTTTAATATAACTCTGATTGCATTTGTCTGAAAGAAGGAAGTCATATACACCTAGGATGCATAGAGGGTGAGTAAATAATATGCTACAGTAGTGTTGGTCCTATCATCAGCCTGCGAGATCGCCAATACATGATATTATCCTTATTGTGCAAATTTATTTAATTGTTTACATGCCCAAAACCAGCTCCAGCATAAGGCTAGAGAAGCTATCTACACTGTATGATGAATAAATAACTTACCACACACAGCACACGTCTACGGTGTGGCTCCGACACGGCAACCGATAATCGTCACTCTAGTCAATGCTTGTGTTTACATCAGCCACAGCTTGTGTTTACATCGACCACTTATACCACACACATCAACGCGTGCCTCCAACATGGCGACCGGAGCAGTTCACGGACGAATACAGTCAATGCTCGGGTTTATACTGCGGCTCGCTAAAGTACCCAGAAGCAGCTGTTCATGCTCATCGCTAAAGGTGAATCCCCCATATCGTCCCTCCCCACCCGCCAACGATTTGAATTTCTGTAGGCGGGATTTACGTTGTGACATAATAGCATCCGGAAAACAAACGCTGTAGTCCAAAGGAGCCGTTCGTTGTAGTTCTTAAAAAGGGATTTTTTAAAAACGAAATATCTCCCTTTGGAGTGGACTTTAAGATTTGTAACTTTGTAGATGATTTTTATGCCAAAACATTCACACCACACACTGGCTAAAAAGTGAAAAAGCAAAATAGGACCCCTTTACATAAAAAAAAATCCATGTCATGGCCTCTTTAACTTGATTTATTTAGTAAACCCCACTTGGTAACACTTTATAATAACGTTCAGTTGTAAGTCATTTATAAATGGTTAGTTAATGATAAAATAATAATTTGCAAAACATTCATAAATGTTTAATAAGTGATATGCTAACAATTTGTGTATGTTTTGTTAAGTAATTTACAAGTAATTAGTTAATGATGAACTAATCATTTACAAAACATGACTATGCATTCATAAATGATTAATAAGTGATATGTTAGTATTTTTATTTATGTTTTGTAGATTAAGTTATAAATCATTTACAAGTGATTAGATAATGATGAACTAATAATTTACAAAACATTGTATAATAATTAAAATATCAATCATTTAAATGTTTATCCTTCTCTGAAGATCGCATAATTATTATTCAAAGGTCTTTCACCCATGTGATACCCACACAACCTGGAACTGGCAGGTTTGTAAAACATTTACAGCTGATGAATAGTTTACACTTTAGATTAGGGGATGCAGAAAGTGTTGTAAATGCCTTATAAACACCAGATCATTTGCAAGATCTACAAATGATGTGTAACACATTTACAAATGATGAATTGTTTACACTTTAGATTAGGGGATGCAGAAAGATTTGTAAATTATTTATTCATGCGTTTACACAACAGCTTTTGAATACTTTGTAGTGTGTAGGGATGACTGTTGAGGGTAAAGATGTCTTCTTTGGCAAACATGAGCTGCATCCCAAATGACGATTATACACTCTGCACTTATTCACTGTGTACTTATGCACTAATGCACTTTGCACCATGTAGTGTATCAATTATATAAGGTTATGTTGTATTTTATAACGCCCTAAACAAGCTTTCACAGGAACCTCTTTTTTTTATATATATATCAACTTCAAATTTGGAATAATTTAGATGTAAGGCTTCAAATTGATATGTATTTTATATCAAATATAGTAAAAATTGTACAGTGTATTTTCTTTACAGTAAATTTAAACTTCTGTAATTTGTTAATACTTTTTTTTTTTTTAATTCCGCTTCTGCGATAATCTGCTGATTGTTTTCTTTATAAAGAGACCTACCTTAGATCTGTATTCCAAAGTGTTCATGAATTACAACAATTTAAGTTTGGATAGTGCACTTTAACGCCTATTTTATAAAAAAGGGGATGACAGTTAAGGGGTTAACTAGTAATTTTTTAACCATTTAATAAATATCTGTTTGATTATAACATGAAACATAGTCATGTTTTGTAAATAATTAGTTCATCATTAACTAATTACTTGTAAATTAACTTGTAAATGACTTGTAAATAAATTAACAAAACATACACAAATTGTTAGCATATCACTTATTAATCATTTGTGAATGTTTTGTAAATGATTATTTCATCATTAACTAATCACTTATAAAAGAGTTACAATGGAACGTTATTATAAAGTGTTACCCGTATGTAAAGTTTGTATCATCTCAAAAATAATGAACTACTTTTTAGTTTTTCTTAGTAAAGTAAATGTATTACATTTCACAGTGTAGTTACATTTCACAGAACTTCATTCTGAACAACCTTTATAGTACAGTTCTCCTTCTAGGCAGTTTTTACTACAGCGTTTTATCTCATTTTCAACTACACTCACCTTCACACAAGCTCAGATGAGTCATATCAGCCTGTAAATAAAAACGCATAGTAGCACACGCTGACGAGGCTCTTTATTCACCGTCAATAAGTCAGACACACGAAACTGGCACATCCACCGCTTTCAGACTGCAGTCAGGATGCAGGTGCTGCTCAATGCAGGTGCTGCTCTGGAACTCAATAGACCTTGTGCTGGAGTATCTACTTAAAAACTGCTCGAAAACAAACAAAAAAACACAAACAAAACACTAGGACTGCATCACTGTCTGAGTGCTGATTGAATATGCGATTACTTTGACATAATACTGACATGATGTTAAGTTTGTAATGGCTGCCAGAGCCTCACAAAGGGTGATGTGAAGGGCTCTGGCAACATCACAGGGGCCGACAGTGTCATCTAAATAGAGCGCATTGTGAGTGTTCTGGCAGATTCTGATACTGTGAACACAGCATCCTCCTGTTTTCCAACCATAGCTGGCTAAAACACAACCCAACTATTGATGACCGGCTGAATAACTTAGCAGTGTAGCATTTAAAGGAAGGAAATGGTGCTCTTTGTACCTCCCAAAAGCTGTCCATTGCCTCATCAGCGACAGCGGATTCATCGTAAGAGCCAGACATGGTGCTGGGTGATGCGAAGCAAGACTGAACACGTCTGCAGAAAAGCGGACTTTCTCAAGCACTGCAGAGAGAGAGAAAGAGAGAACAAAATATCAAAACATTTGGCAAATTGATTCGAAAAATTTGAAACATTTCACAAAACATTTATATGATAAAACACTAGATATCATATTCAATATCAAGAAAAAAAAACATTGAAACGTTGTGATTAGCAAACAAGAGTAGAATATGTTCATTGTTAATGTGATTCTCTACAACACTTGCAGAGAACTTACTTCATACATGCACCAAAAATAAAATAAAATAACCAATAGATCAGTTGATTTAAGGTCAAAAATGATTCAGAAAAGTTAATTCTGCAAGCTCCTGAAGCATTTGAATGCAGGCATGCTGGTTTCAGAGTCTGTCCTAACTTAGGCAGCCTGCTTCTTCATCAGTTTAACAGTAGGAAATTATATGAATGGATGCATAAGGAAAACAAAAATGCACTTTACCAAGCTCAGAGGTGTTGACTATAAATAACAATTAATATAGTTCAATCAAATTACAGCAAACAATTTTTGTCTGTTACTGGACGTGATTGAATTGTGTTAAGTCTAGCGTGTTGAGCACTATTCATGGTTGCTGAGTCGCTTCACTGCAAATCTGCCAATTAGTAGGTTCCACCTCTGTTAGGATGTTTCCAGTGGATTAAACAGCATTAATTGGGTGACAGAGCTATGCAAAGAATCACACTCGCCACCCCTAAGTACAATACTCTGGTAAGCAGCAGAATGAACAATGTCTCAACAGTGTTCATTTTGAGTTTATCGACAAATCAGGTAGCATTTATCAAGACAGATTCATGATGTAGAGAGATGATTCTTAGTACATTCAGCAGTAATGCTTTTTAACATTTTTCTAAGACCACAGAAGTTATGAAATAAGTCCTACTTATGTGAGTGAAACAGGCACTCTAAAGTTCAACTAATCAACTAGTTGCATTTAGCATAAATACTGTAACACTTTTTTTATTATTTTGCTTTCTTTCAAAGTAAGATGCTAAGTTTTCTTTCTGAAAGTTTTGGCAGATGTTTAAGATATACATTTTATCAGTTAATGACTTCCCTGGAAATCAAACCCATGATCTCATGCACTGCTGTAGTGCTCATTTGACTATACAGTCATGTTGTCACTTTACTAATGAACACATTTACCACAAATTACCTATCAAAAACAAACTATTGTGGCATAAGCTGTCAATCACAAAACAAAAAATAAACAAACAAACCAGATCCTGTGTGACCCAAAACACAGGATTCATAAAGCTATATCTTAGACAAATACATTGAGGGAAAAAATTATTTGATCCCCTGCTGATTTTGTACGTTTGCCCACTGACAAACAAATGATCAGTATATAATTTTAATGCTAAGTTTATTTGAACAGTAAGAGACAGAATAACAACAACAACAACAAAAAAAAAAAAATCCAGAAAACACATTTCAAAAAAGTTATAAATTGATTTGCTTTTTATAGAGTAAAATAAATATTTGATCCTCTATCAATCAGCAAGATTTCCGGCTCTTGGGTGTCTTTTATACAGGTTTGAGATTGGGAGCAATCTCTTAAAGGGAGTGCTCCTAATCTCAGTTTGTTACCTGTATAAAAGACACCTGTCCACAGAAGCAATCAATCAATCAGATTTCAAACTCTCCACCATGGCCAAGACCATAGAGCTGTTTAAGGATGTCAGGGACAAGACTGTAGACCTACACAAGGCCAGAATGGGCTACAAGACCATCGCCAAGCAGCTTAGTGAGAAGGTGAAAACAGTTGGTGCAATTATTCACACATGGAAGTAACACAAAATAACTGTCAATCTCCCTCGGTCTGGAACTCCATGCAAGATCTCAGCTCGTGGAGTTTTAGTGATCTTGAGAACGGTGAGGAATCAGCCCAGAACTACACGGGAGGATGTTGTCAATGATTTCAAGGCAGCTGGGACCAAAGTCACCAAGAAAACAATTGGTAACACACTACGCCGCGAAGGACTGAAATCCTGCAGCACCCACAAGGTCCCCCTGCTCAAGAAAGCACATGTACAGCCCGTCTGAAGTTTGCCAATAAACATCTCAATGATTCAGAGGAGAACTGGGTTAAAGTGTTGTGGTCAGATTGGCTTCAACTCAACTCGCCGTGTTTGGAAGAAGAGGAATGCTGCCAATGACCCCAAGAACACCTTCCCCACCGTCAAACATGGAGGTGGAAACTATTATTATGCTTTGGGAGTGTTTTTCTGCTAAGGGGACAGGACAACTGCACCGCATCAAAGGGACGATGGTGGGGCCATGTACCGTCATGGCCAGGGCATTGAAAATGGGTTGTGGGTTGGTATTCCAGCATGACAATGACCCAAACACACGGTCAAGGCAACAAAGGAGTGGCTCAAGAAGAAGCACATTAAGGTCCTGGAGTGGCCTAGCCAGTCTTCAGACCTTAATCCCGTAGAAAATCTGTGGAAGGAGCTGAAGGCTCAAGTTGCTAAACGTCAGCCTCGCAATCTTAATGATTTGGAGAGGATCTGCAAAAATGAGTGGGACAAAATCCCTCTGAGATGTGTGCAAACCTGGTGGCCAACTACAAGAAACATCTTGCTAACAAGGGTTTTGCCACCAAGTACTAAGTCATGTTTTGCGAAAAGGGATCCAATACTTATTTTACTCATTAAGATGCAAATCAATTTATAACTTTTTTGAAATGTGTTTTTCTGGTTGTTTTGTTGTTACTCTGTCTCTCACTGTTCAAATAAACCTAGCATTAAAATTATAGACTAATCATTTCTTTGTCAGTGAGCAAATGTACAAAATCAGCAGGGGATCAAATAATTGCTTCCCTCACTGTATACATAGATTGATATCACAGTAAACCTGGACCCCAGAGCAACGGAAATGTGAATATGGTTTAATGAGTCTTTAACCCAGTCTCTAAAACCCAAATTCCTTAAGCCCAAAATGTCTGATGACACACATTAAGCACAACAGAACCCATAATGACAAAGGCAGCCATCTTGTAAGAGAGTGTTCCTCATGTAATGGTCAGGTAATATGAATCCATTTAACGAAAAAAAAATTGATTAACTGATGTTTGCACATTCAATGTAACTGTCCTACAAACTGTACTTAAATCATTGACGAGTGATTCAAGTGTTAATACAAATCCATAATTGTACATAAATTGATGGCTTATTGGGAATTTCTACATTCATTTCTGAAAAAGCTGTACTATACACAAAAAACCTGTATTAGACAATTAACAGTGTTTACACTGAATAACTTATTTTGCTCAACCCGCTGTCAAATTACCCAGTTAGTTCACTTTTGCACCTGTTGATGCTCTCATGGCAAGCATGAAAACCAACAGTCATTCTCAAAACAAAGCCTCAATGATTTGAATTAGAATTGTACATTATGTCATTAAACCATATCCATTTCACAGATATTATGTCTAATGTGTTGTCTTGCTTCAGCACATTCAAAACCCCTGCCAAGGAAATTTGGATGAGCCCCCATGTTACACAGCAGACATGATGATGACTGACTCATTCATTACATATCTCATTTATGATCACATGGTCACCATTATCATATCTTATAATAGAAACATAGAGATGATGATATCAGCAACAGCATTGTCAAGACAAGTGTCAAGACAACAGCTGGGTTTCAAATGTAATATTACCAATATCAATATTTCATGATTTCAACAGTGAGACAGTCCATATTCAGCTCTTTCATTCAGATTATGAGGATCAACAGGAAATGATGTTGTCTTTGAGAGTAATTCAACAAGAGTGAAGAATAAGGGTCTGTTCACATGAATGATGACAACTATAAAGAAACTATAACTAAGTCTTAACAATCATTCTAATTCTTTGACAATAGTGAAGTCTACACCACAGCTATGATTAGGAATTATAACAAAACAATGTTTTTCAGCTGTTGAATGATAAACACATCAACAGCCAATCAGAATCCACACAACTTTAATGAATTTGAGCATTTAAAGCTGAAGATAACAAAACTGCTGCATATAATAAACAGACAGTTTGCACGGTGCAGACATCTATGCTAATGAATTACACAAAATCTATGCTGAAAGCCTGGCAGAGTTCCCCATCTTCCAGGTGAACTCTTTGTTGTGTGAAATTCAGCAGACTGCCATGATCTGATGTACTGTATTGGACATAATCACTTTAGCATTATGATCCAGACACCTCAATCTGCTCCGTAAAATGTTGAGAGTGTACTAGTCTAAACCACATATATTGGATCCCCTATCAATCAGCAAGATTTCTGGCTCCCAGGTGTCTTTTATACAGGTAACGAGCTGAGATTAGGAGCACTCTCTTAAAGGGAGCACTCCTAATCTCAGCTTGTTACCTGTATAAAAGACACCTGTCCACAGAAGCAATCAATCAATCAGATTCCAAACTCTCCACCATGGCCAAGACCAAAGAGCTGTCCAAGGACGTCAGGGACAAGATTGTAGACCTACACAAGGCTGAAATGGGCTACAAGACCATCGCCAAGCAGCTTGGTGAGAAGGTGACAACAGTTGGTGCGATTATTTGCAAATGCAAGCAACACAAAATAACTGTCAATCTCCCTCGGTCTGGAGCTCTATGCAAGATCTCACCTCGTGGAGTTTCAATGATCATGAGAACAGTGAGGAAACAGCCCAGAACTACACGGGAGGATCTTGTCAATGATCTCAAGGCAGCTGGGACCATAGTCACCAAGAAAACAACTCAAGAAGAAACACATTAAGGTCCTGGAGTGGCCTAGCCAGTCTCTAGACCTTAATCCCATAGAAAATCTGTGGAGGGAGCTGAAGGTTTGAGTTGCCAAACGTCAGCTTCAAAACCTTAATGACTTGGTGAGGATCTGCAAAGAGGAGTGGGATAAAATCCCTCCTGAGATGTGTGCAAACCTGGTGACCAACTACAAGAAATGTCTGACCTCTGCCAACAAGAGCCACCAAGTACTAAGTCATGTTTTGTGAAGGGGTCAAATACTTATTTCACTCATTAAAATCAATTATGAACTTATTAAAAATTATGCATTTTTTGTTGTTATTCTGTCTCTCACTGTTCAAATAAACCTACCATTAAAATTATAGACTGATAATTTCTTTGTTAGTAGGCAAATGTACAAAATCAGCAGGGGGTCAAAAAGAAACTCCCTCACTTTATGTACAGTGTTTTGGCAATATGCACCAACGTATGCAATGCCAATAAACTGAACTGAATTGAGTAGCACAACTGTTTAGTAAATTTTCACTAAAGTGTTGTCTGACAAATAATGGTTGCCTCTGCACTCCGACATTTTATTAGAACATTTTTCAAACTGACTAATTACAGTGATTAAACTCAGTGTAACCTGTCAGGGAGTCAGGAAAACACTGACATAAACTGTTGCCAGCATTTGATAAACTATTATCATAATTATATATTATCATAAGACAAGACCGTGGTGTAACCTGAATTGCTTACAGCAAAGCATGCTGAATCGACTTCTGTATCTGTTACTGTTTTGTAAATATGAATTTTGGATTATCAATTTCGCTCTGTAAGTGTATCAACAAAGGTTTTTTTACAGTTGTATACTGATATTGAGATATAGACTAGGGAGAAAGTCGCCACCCTCTGTGTAGATTACAGCTCTGCTTACTCTCAACCACCTTCATGAGTCACACAAAAGGTTCTTTCAACAGTACTGAAAGACTGGAGTATACTTCCCACTTTTAACTGTTTTTCCAGTCACACTTTGGTTTAGGAATCAACTCTCACCAATAACTTACTATTAACTGTGACTTTTGCCACAATAAACTCTTAATTGGCTGCTTATTAACAGTTAGTAAGGTAGTTGTTAAGAATTGGTCCATAAACTTAAGTGTTATAAATCATATTTAGGCAAAAATAATATTTTCAAAGCCAATAAACTTCAAGCATTTAATCAAAAGCTTTCAGATCAAAAAGAGCATAAATACATTTCAGTAAAGTTTGACCAAACATTTGACTGAAACTGTAGTTTCCAAATTTGCAGTGTTTTTTTATTAGTGATAAATCACAAATCTACTCCAATGCAAAGAAAAAAACTTCCATTCTCAAAATAGCTCTTTGTTTTGATAAAACAAACTATGAACTTACCACCGGTGAACCCATTCATAAACAATGGTGGGTGCTTTTAAGAGTAAATTAATCCAGATATCATTACACAGGTGTGGCTGGTGATATTATCGGCCTTTATTGTTTTAGTTCAGTACTTGATTCTTGTGCAGTCTTGGTTGTGGAGTTCGTCTGGAGCTCATGTAGAAGATAATCCTGCAGTGTTCCACTTGAATGGCTTAGACAGCATGAGGCGAGGGGTTACGGGGAGGAGCGAGAGAACGACAGAGAGAGAGAGAGAGAGAGAGAGAGAGAGAGAGAGAGAGAGAGAGAGAGAGAGAGAGAGAGAGAGAGAGAGAGAGAGAGAGAGAGAGAGAGAGAGAGGTCAGGCTGGGAGAGGCTGTGATCACACCAGCACACTGGGGAACATTGTGATGGAAATCTGCTGGGTTGCTCTGGTGAGGGGAAATTTGTGCACTTGCTTTGTGTTTTTAAAGATGAAGCTGTGGCACCCATCACCACCATATCATGTTCAGCAGTGTGCGCTTTGAGCTACGCTTCACGTACTGTACATGCACGAAAATCGGTACACACATGTAACACATCAATACCTACAAAAAAGTCTCTTGGAGCAAAAGCCAACAGGAAGTCAGTTATTTTTTATTTTTTATTTTCTCAGCAAATTTTGTGTCATTTTTGCCATTTTCAGGCGTTGTACTTGAACAAACTCCTCCTAGAGATTTATTCAGATCAACACCAAATTTAGTCAGTCTAATCTAAAGGCCCATGTGACATTAAATTGCGAAGATCTAGAGTTTTCGTTGGAGGGTGTGTCTGTGGTGGCCTGACAGATTTCAAAGTGTTTGGCCATGAAAACGGAAGTTGTTATAACTCAGGCATACAATGTCCGATCTGCCCCAAACGTCACATGTGTGATAACACTCCTGACCTTAAGACATCTACATGCCCATATTCAGTTATAGTCATAGCACCACCTGCTGGCAACAGGAAGTGACATGCTGTACGCTGTAACAAACTCCTCCTAGAGATTTAATGACATCAACATTATATTTGGTCAGTCTAATCTAAAGGCCTTTGCGATGTTAAATTGCAAAGATCTTGAGTTTTCGGTAAAGGGCGTGTCCGTGGCAGCCTGACAAAGTTTGATGTTTCGCCATGGAAATAGAAGTTGTTGTAACTCAGGCATAAAATGTCCAATCTGCCTCAAACTTTACATAAGAGTCCTGGCCTGAACACATCTGAAGGCCAATGTTCTCTCATAATCATAGCGCCACCTGTTGGCAACAGGAAATGACTTGTTTTACACTAACTTAAACATGCAATGTCCGATCTGCAACAAGTTCACAGGTTCGATAAGTGTCCTGGCCTGAAGACACCTAAAGGCCAATATTCAAATATAACCATAGCGCCACCTGTTGGCAGCAGGATATGTCATGTTTTACACTAGCTCAAACATACCAAGTTCAATCTGCACCAAACTTCATATGTTTGATAAAAATGGCAGCAGGAAGTTCGGCACATATAAATGACTGACATATTTCTCCCATATTTACTATATTAAAAAATAATAAAAGTTTATATTTACATACTATATGTGTGTAATTATGAAATAGCATATAAACAAGCAGCATGTTTAGACAATTGCATGTAATATAAATTTACTATGAACTATAATGCATTTTAATTTAATTGCAGTTAACACAAAATTAATTGTCTAAAAACAATAGTCTTAAATCATTATTTTTATAATTCTTACAATCTTAAATAATATATATTTTTCTAAATTATGCTAAAGTATAGGTCTAGTATTCTTTTATTATTTCACCCAAAATGGATACTGTCAGTATTTAATAACCATCATGTCATTCCAACACACAGATCTCAATCCAAACATGCTTTTCAATGCATCACTATGCAATTAATGTGCAATGATGTTAAAATCATTGCATTTCCTAAATGCCTGAAAAATCTGCAGGCAAGTTAATATAAGGTAACAATACAAACAAGATGGTTTAACTGTCTAATGTTTTTCACTGCTTAATTAAACCTGCAAGCAGACAGAGAAATAACACCAGGTTCCTGAAGCAAAGCCTCTACAGGTTTGGACTCTAACAGAGGTGACAACATAAATCAATCCAGTAATGAATTGAGGGAATAGTCAAGTGAACTTAAGGGACAATGGTCTGTTTGACACGAACTGACACAGACAGGAGGAGAGAGAGACAGTGTCTTATGGGGTGCAGGGAGACACATCCATGCCATTATTAACACTACATAATCACACTGACAACAATGACAATATATGGACTGTTGATTTTCCACCCTTCGGTATTCATTTCAAATTCATTTCTGACTTTGCTTATTGTGATCTCTCAATCTTTCTTTTTCTTACTAGGACTATGGTCTATGGGATCTATTACTAATTTGAACCCAAACACTTTAGATTAGTGGACAGGGAACTATTTTCCCTCAATAAACTCCCAATTTGTTGCTTATTGATAGTAAGTTAGGTACTTACTATCAATTTAGATTACAATTTAAGTATTAATGATTTAAGTCATTTTATACAACAGTTCTTTCTGGTCCTCGAATCTTATTGGCTGATAGGAGTGTGATATTAGAGCGATATCAGAACTCCAACAGCTGTTTCACCGTTTGTAATCATATCACTCCACTTGCGGTACTTCTTACAGCGAGTGTCATGGCGGACGCCCAAATCCAGTATCATTTTATAAATATTACTGTTTTTATGTCACAGAATATAGTTTTAAGAGGTTTTCAAGAATGTACTTGTTTATAGTTCAAATATGCAGTTTGTTACGCAAGATCAAAAATTGCATTGTCGTTTTCGGACACGTGAGCTCCAGATGGTCAGCGGCTGTTCTACATTCATGAATCCGCCCGAGAGTACTTTACTTCGGCCAGATCTTCTGGATTTTACTGGTGGCTCTGAAGTCTCTATAGTGGTTAAACATGAGATATAACTCATTTTGGGTAAATCTTTTTGGACACTCTTGGTCTCATTAAACTATTATTTGTTCCAGAGCAAATAGTTCTGGCAAAATCTCATCATGTTTATGTAAATTCAGTGCTGTACATCAGAGCGCTGCCTTTGTACCTTTGACTAAATTGCCAAACCAACTGAAAAACAACTTTTAGGATGGCTGTTGTTGTTTATTAAATATTATTATCCAATAAATAATATTTAACATAAATAAAAGTAGTATTAAAAGTGTTTAGTATTGAGAAATTTTATTGGTGATTTTAGTTACATTGTTCCGCCATTAGATGGTGAAAAGAGACTGTTTTTAACTGTCAGCTAAAAAATAAACACGGAACGTTAGAACCAGAACTTATTTTTAGTTTCAACAACAGCTTGACACAGCTAACAAATGCACAGAGCAGCACTGTCATCAGAAATCACCATTAACAGATGATATTAAGGATATTGACGTTACGACAAAGATACTGCTTTCCTCAAGGACATTCAAACTAATGTTTCAAACTAATGAAGAATAGATGCTGTATCAGATGCAGGTAATCACGATCACTCAGACCATCTCTCTTATAAAACTCTACATAACTCAGTGAGCTTTTAGTACAGTAATACAATAAGTTTTCAATGAAGCAACTCAACGTTTGTTCGTTACTAGTTCTAAAGTGACGTTTTGGAATTAGTAACACTCTAATTTTTTAATCTGTGGTGGAAGGAAGTAGTTCTGCACAAAAGAGCGTTTTTAAAGACACTCCACTGTTGTTTCTGATGTATAGTATATCTCGTGTAGTCGAACTGTTGTATAAACACAATATCACACTCATAGACATGAGATATGGCTGTATATCGGCACGCTGTGACCTACAACGTCTACGAGTGTGATATTGTTCATATATTAATGTGACAGATGGATTATAGGCACTAACTGGCTAAATAATGAATAATATTTTAGTTATGTGTATTTATTGATAGAATTCATAAAATTATATATGATTTGCATGTTTTTAAAAGCATTTTTAAAAGCATAATTCTATCTTTAATTGTACTAAATATATATAATTGAACTGAATGAATGTGTTAAATTGAGAACCCTAATGTTTATGTAAATTCAATGCTGTATATCAGAGCGCTGCCTTTGTACTTTTGACTGAATTGAACAACTTTTAAATTGAGAGCCCTAATGTTTATTTTTAGAAGGTACTTTGTATTGCATTCCAGCTATATGTTTTTATCTGTATGTGAGTTCCCTGTTAAACAGGCCTGCAGCCCTGTCGTCACTAGCATTGTGCTTTACCAGCTACAGGAACACCAAAGAAATTAGTGTTAAATGCAAAGGAAGTGTTTTAGGGACAGAGGGGGGAAATGGGATCAGGACACATAATAATTGCACCTCTGATTTGTGCTGTCCATGTGAGAGCCATAATTCATTTCTGCAGAGGAATATGCTTAATGCTGCAGCACTTTTGGCACACGAACTAGTACATATTGTCACTATTTTTATATTACTATGGTTTTCTTTGGGAAAAAAAAGACCCAACAGATGCCTAGTGAATGAAAACTACTGCACATACATGTAAACCTATTATAGTAAGCAGATTTCAGAGACTGCTGCTAAATATATCACACACATCTACCTGCAGCAACTGCGTTTGGAGGGTTTGCAGACAATGCATTTGCATCAATGCGCTGTATGATTTCCCCTTGGATAAGTTTTATACATATAAATACACTGACTTACAGCATAAATCCAAAAGCAGTAAGTGCATCCATAACGCATTCTCTCACTTTTTGTATGCTTGTTATGTGTAAAATGCATTTTCTATACACAATTTCTTACATAATTGCACATTGAAAATGAAGAACATGTTTAGATTCCTTTGTCCAAAATCACTCAGTGCATTGTATTATGATCTGTAATGCCTACCTGACTCGTTGCATTCACAACAGTAATTTTGGTAATGCACAAGATATTTGAAACAGACGAGAAGGCAGTTGAAACTGACTTTTGATGATAATAAACTTTTTAAAGTGCGACTGGATTCATCTCCGCTCTCTCTCTATCATTAAAAGCTCATATAATGCTCCACTCCATCATTTGATAAATTACTGCTGCCATGATTGCTAGATAAAGTCACTTTTAAATAAAAATCTGTTTGCTTTTCACAGACGGCAATAGTGCAGTGCTAATTGAGGCAGACAAATGAAGCACAATCTATAATAAGCCTAGAAAGGAGGTATTTTGTGCTGAAAACACAATTTAAATGGCACAATGGAGATAAAATGTAACTTTGTTTTAAAAAATAGCATTTTGAAAATATAATATTAAAACAATCTTGACAAGATTTCGGTCTTTTTCCATTTAAGAGGATATAAAGATATGGATGTCTCGTCACATTTTAGTTTTGGGACCAATTCTTACTATTAAGTCACTATATGACTTTTGCTTCAATAAACTCCTAAACTGTTTATTAGTAGTAGTAGTTGTTGTCAAGTTTAGGTATAAGGTAGGATTAAGAGATCTAAAATATGGTCATAAGGCATTAATATGTGTGGCAAAAGAAGGTTCTTCAGATTACAAAAAGGTAAGAAAGAGATTGTTCTTTGTGGAACCAAAAATGGTTCTTCTATGGCATCGCTATGAAGAACCTTTTAAAGCACCTTTATTTTTAAGAGTCTAATTTAGCTTTTAGATTTTACACATTTAAATGTTTTCACAAAAATTAGTTTGAGATAATAATTTTTTTTTTTTGATCCAGCTAATGCAAGATATTCTTGAGTAAATAAAAGAGTTTATCAAAAACATTTTTACTGCGAAGGCGTAATATTCAAGGAAATGTCTTGAATGTTCTTTTTTTTCCTACAGTGCAAAAGGGCTGAGAACAAAGAGAGAGATGAAAGTGTAGTCGTATGTTAGGTGTAGCAAGTGCTGTGAAGTGATATGGAGAGGGAGGAGAGTCAGAGAAAGAGAGGCCAATCCCGCAGGTGAGTTCTGGCTAACGTCCTTTATCTAAGCAGCTCAAAGCAGAGATGCCACAGCTAATATCTGAGGAGCTTACGGCATGTAAGAAAAGCATGCTGGGAGTTGCCAGGAGACAGCGCTCCCTCGGATAGAGCTTTCATCAGAAGCAGCCTGATAGGCTGAACCGTGATTAAGCAAGTCATGTGACTGGAGGTTCAGGGGGTCTGATGTAATGTGGAAGAACGTCCATTAAGAGATTAATCATCAGGGAGAGAGAGAGAGAGTGAGAGAGAGAGAGAGAGAGAGAGAGAGAGCGAGAGAGAGAGTGTGTGTGTGTGTGTGTGTGTGTGTGTGTGTGTGTGTGTGTGTGTGTGTGTGTGTGTGTGTGATCCTCTGGAAACACAGTGATTGTTAGCAACATAGTTTCCGGGATGATTTTGTGAATTGCTAAGCACAGGCAAGCTAGACTGCTTTTGGCTTGATAATGGGAGACGTCTGGCAGCTGGGCTCCCCCTTAAGATGTTCAGTGGTTTATCCCAAACCCCCCACGTCACACACTCGTAACGCTGCTCCCATCAAGTTGTTGGCAAGAGGAGACGTGGCCAAAATCAAGACTCCAGAAATGGAAAGAGAAACAGAAGGATGAGAGCGGTAGATGGTTGACTTTCAAGGCTACAGTCCCAAATATTTATAATTTCCCTGAAAGTGTTTTGTAGTTTCTTTCCCCCTTATTTTAAAGGAAAAGTTCACTTCCAGAACTAAAATTTACAGACAATTTACTCACCCCCTTGTCATCCAAGATGTCCTTCTTTCTTTAGTCATAAAGAAATTATGTTTTTTGAGATTTCTCTCCATACCGTGACTTCTATGGTGCCCGCGAGATTTAACTTCTTGTTTAAATGCAGCTTCAAAGGGCTCTAAACGATTCCAGCTGAGGAAGAAGGGTTTTGTCTAGTGAAATGATTTTCTAAATAAAATTACAATTTATATACTTTATAACCTCAAATGCTCATCTTGTTTAGCTCTGCTTGTAATCTATGTATTCCGGTTTATAACATATCTCATTTTCTCCTTCAACTTCAAAATCGTCCTACATCGCTGTTTTACCTTTTTTTGTAAAGGGCTTTGATCTTCTTTGCACCTTTGCACTGGGTCGGTACTTCTGCAGCGATGTAGGATGATTTTGAAGTTGGAAGAGAAAATGAGATGGGAGTTTTTCGATATACCCTAATGATCTTGAACCCAAAATACACAGAGTACACACAGAGCTAGACAAGACGAGCGTTTGACGTTAATAAGTATATAGATTGTAAAAATTTTTAGAAAATAACCAATCGTTTCGCTAGATAAGACTCTTCTTCCTCGGCTGGAGCCCTTTAAATCTGCATTTAAACTGCATTTTGGAAGTTCAAACTAACGGGCACCATAGAAGTTCATTATGTGGAGAGAAATCCTGAAATGTTTTCCTCAAAAAACATATTGTCTTTACGACTGAAGAAAGGAAGACATTAACATCTTGGATGATAAGGGGGTGAGTAAATTATCTGTAAATTTTGTTCTGGAAGTGAACTTGAGAGCAGAGTCACTGTAAAACTTTGTAAAATCTTTGTAAAAAAATACAACTATTTTTATTTATTTATTTATTAAATGTAATATACTGTTAATAAATACGTTCTAAGAAAATATTACTTTTGTCAAATTATCATCCTATGATGAGGACCATTTCATGGAGTTTACATACTCATTAGACAGTTAGTTCACCCAAAAATGAAAATTAGCCCATTATTTACTCACCCTCCAGCCATCCTAGGTGTATATGACTTCCTTCTTGCAGACAAATCGAATTGGAGTTATATAAATGTAAAATATAAATGATCCTGGCACTTCCAAGCTCTATAATGGCAATGAGGGAATGTTTCTCTTAATCAGTCCAAAACAAGTCCAATAAAGCACATCCATCTATAATAAAAAATGCTCCGGGGGGTGAATAAAGGCCTCCTGTAGCAAATTTTGTAAGAAAAATATCCATATTTAAAACGTAACAATCACTTTAATCTAGCTTGCACTCACAGTCCTAAACAGAAGCCGCCCCAGGTGGATGACGTCGGCATTGCGCATGTGTCGCTCAAAAGTGACGAAAGTGAACGCAGTGAAGAGACCAAAACAAAACAATGGTCACACATTAGAAGTACAAAGCAAAGATTTGTAAAGAAAAATGCTGGAGGATTTTGATATAAGCCTAGAAGAGACTGGTTTTCCTTTGCTAAAGTAAGGAAACTACTTCCTTTGCTCCTGTAAACAAACTTTGGCTTTCACGAAATTCACAGGCATCTGCCCAGAACTGCTTCCATGTACATGTAACAGTTGGCAGAAGCTAGAGAAAAGTGATTATTACGCTTTTAATATAGATATTTATCTTACAAAAATGCATCGTTTCAATACAGGAGGCCTTTATTTACCCCCCATGGGCGTGTGAGGCACTTTTTATTATGAATGGATGCACTTTATTGGACTTGTTTTGGAGTGATGAAGAGAAACACCCACCTATTGCCATTATAGAGCTTGGAAGTGGCAGGATAGTTTTTAACATGACTCTAATTGGATTCATCTGAAAGAAGGAAGTCATATACACCTAGGATGCCTGGAGGCTGAGTAAATAGGCTAATTTTTATTTTTGTGTTTAACTAAACACAAGCAAAATAGAGCAGGAAAACTAACAAATGAATGGGGCCCAGACTGTAATTTCCCAAACACTGCTGACCCATCTGCCATCAAGATCTAACAAAGACGGCATATAAACACATTAGCTTTCATTTAAAAGAGAAAGGCAGTGAGCACATGTTACTATAGGAATAATCTGCCATATAACACCGCATAAAAACAACAAGCTTGTTTGTTGAACAGATGTTCTGGGAGCTACTGGAGAAACTATTCCCTGAAGCAGGTGATGTTATTAAATCGAGCCAACTCATCACTTGTGTTTAGGCATGCTTCAGAAACATTTAAAGAGATAGTCACTTTACATAGGAAAATTATATTATCTACCCATGCAATGGACAAATGTCATTGAGACCTGTCAATCTCATACAATCACAGAAGTGAAACAGGGCCTGTATGTATAAAGCTGCTCAGAGTCAAATTTTAGTCTTAAGTGTTTCAAAATTCTAAGAGTGACGTAATTTTACTCTTATTTCTAGACTTAAGATAAAGAGTGATTCATAAAAGTTCCTAAGTGTTAAGACTAGGTCTCAGCTCCTAAATTATTTAAGAGAGTTGGAGAGGTCTCCTAACCTAGTTAGGAGTAGCAAAATGGCAGCAAAAAGGAGGAAACACACACTTTACAATCAACATATGACATATTGGAGTTATATGATGATATGGAGTTGATAAAATGATACAATCTTAATCATCAAGCATTTTTTAATGTATTTATTTTTTGTAATTGACCAAGTAATAAACGTAATAACTTAATCCACTCTACAAATCAATGCTCTAGCTGCAAAAATACGTTTGTTTATTTATTTATTTTCACTGGAAAAGTTGAACAATTGTTGAACACTTGCAATTAGTGTTCATCATCTGTTCGATTACACAGTTACTGATTTTAACATTTATATCATATGTACATCGACTTGACATACAGTATTCACCACTAAATACTAAAATTACTAAATATATTGTAGTAGCCTAAACTTTTGTACAGCGCTTTGCAACGATTCGTATTGTGAAAAGCGCTATACAAATAAACTTGAATTGAATTGAATTGAATTGAACAATTGTAAAAATGCAGCAAAGCACTGGAGGGTCTTAAATATTGTGACACTAACTTCACCAAACACATCAGTGGCCAAAAGTGATGTGTGGAGGGTTTTAATGACCTCACATTTCACTTAAACCATCAAAATATGAGAAAAACACTGATCAGTGTTGCTAACTGCTTTCAATTGAAATTTATTTTGTTGCTGCTAGGCCTTTGAGAAAAGTCTCAAAAGGGGCAAGGACGTCAACAAATTTAGTGACAAAATCACTAAACTGTCAACATTGACATTGAATACAACATAATCAGTTATTAATATTGTGTTGGACCTCTCTTGTTTTTGCATGTGTTCATAATTTCTTTGTAGGACAGCATGGCCAAAAATTATGACACGTTTTATTGCATTATTATAAAAAAAAATAAAATAAAAGTAAAAGAATTGACTCCAAGCAAATATGCAATATGCTTACACAATCAGTAACACTTTTTTTCTCTCTCTTGGCCACAACTAAATGGCAGTTTATTGACTTTCTAACTGACCGTCAAACCATGCTGCAAAACAAGAAACTTTTATGAAGATTGTGGGTTTTCTTTGAGTTCTTGGAGCTGTTCACATCATTGCTCCAACTGTAAATGAGGAGACATGGATTTCAAAGCATCAATAATAATTTGTGATAATTTTCCACAATGCAAAGCATTTTTTTATATACACTGAAATATTAAATAGTGTCTTAATTAAATGATTGTATTGTAGTTCCATCAAATAATCGGTGTTGTGCTGCTGTGACTCACATGAGCAGGCTCACTATTGGCTGATTCAGAGGTAAAGGGCGGCCATTTTGTGTTTCAATCATTGTAGTCTTTAATTTACAACACTTAAGTCAGAACTTAAGAATCAGTCTCAAACTTTACTGAAAGTTGCTTTTAGATTCTTTATAAACGTCTCCTACTCTTAAAAAAGTCCTACTTCTTGCTAAGAATTTTTTGACACTTAAGTCAAAGTTTAAGACTACTCTTAAGAGCATTTTTTAGAAGTTTTATACATACGGCCCCAGGTCTGGATAATTTACTGGATGAGATCCTACTTTGTCTATAGCTGTTGTTAGTATAAGTACCAAATATTGGACATCATAGACACGGTACTATGGTAATACCCCCTTTTGTGTGTGTGTGTGTGTGTGTGTGTGTGTGTACATAATAGTGTAAATATCATGGTATATAAATGGTCTATAATATACCATCACTATGCTGATCTACAGCATGTTTGAAAGGGTGGACAGGAAGAGTCACTCAAGTTAAAGGGTTAGTTCGCCCAAAAATGAAAATTAGCCCATGATTCACTCACCCTCAAGGCATCCTAGGTGTGTATGACTTTGTTCTTTCAGACAAATCCAATCGGAGTTACATTAAAGGGGTCCTATTATGCTTTTTTTATTATTTTAGCCAGTGTGGGGTGTGTATGTTTGGGCATAAAAAAACATCTACAAAGTCACAAATCTCAAAGTCCACTCCAAAGGGAGTTTTTAAAAAAATCCCTTTTCAAGAACTACAACGAACGGCTCCTTTGGACTACAGCGTTTGTTTTCTGGATGCGATGATGACACAATATCATTGTGTAGAATATCATTTAAATGATCCTGCCTACGTAAATTCGAATCGTTGGCGGGTGGGGAGGGATGAGATGGAGGGTTAGACTAAATTTAGCTATGTAACATGGACAGCCGCTTCTGGGATGCTTCAGTGAGCCACAGGGCAGCTGGTATAAACGCAAGCATTGACTGAAGTGGCTGCGGTCACCGTATCAGAGCTGTTGACGTGCGGTATAGAGGGTCACTTCCAAGCTTTAGAACGGCATAGACTGGTGTTTTTCTCCATCAGTACAAAACAAGTCCAAGAAAATGCATCCATCAATGGGGGGTCAGTAAAAGCCTCCTGTAGTGAACCGATGTGTTGTTGTAAGAAAAACATCCAACGTAAGATTCACTTTAATCTAGCTTGTGCAGTTGTACACAGAACTTGCTGCTTTGGTAAGGGGCATGGCAAAACTGAAACACCGTCTAAGCTGTTCTCCAATCACAGCGCAGTGGGACTGCTAACCAATCACAACACATTTCGTTTTTCGGAAGGCGGACCTTCATCAAACCCAGAACTAGTCAAGCCATTTGTGCCAGCCTAGAGAGAAAGCCATTGTAATAATGTAAATGATATGAAAAATAATGCATTTTTCGAACCACCAAGCATGAGAGCATATACTAGTGCACCCCAAAACAAAATAAAAACTTTGTAAAAGAGCATAATAGAACCCCTTTAAAATTATCCTGGCTTTTCCAAGCTTTATAATGGCAATGGGCAGGTGTTTCTCTTCAACAGTCAAAAACAAGTTCAATAAAGTGCATCCATCCATAATAAAAAAGTGTTCCACACGACTCCGAGGGGTGAATAAAGGCGTCCTGTAGCGAATCGATGCGTTTTTGTAAGAAAAATATCAATATTTAAAATGTAGTAGTCACTTTAATCTAGCTTGCACTAACTGTCATACACAGAAGTCGTTCTGGACATATGCATTGCGCACACGCCACTGAGAGGTGACGAATGTGGAAGAGCAGAGCAGAGAGCAAAACAAAACAATGGTCTTGAACTAGATATACAAATCAAGGACTTGTAAAAAAAAAATGTCGGAGGATTTTGATATAAACCAAGAGAAGTAAGGAAGGAAACTTTGCATGGTCCAGTTAGCACCTGCTGGTAGATGCGGTAACTACAATTTTCTGTGGGTAAAACGCATCTTTCTCGATCAGCAGCCATACGAAAAACATAGCATTCCGACAAAATAAAGCACTTGGAAAATTTTGCAAAAAACATATGCTGTAACATACTGTACTTTACAAATGAGAAAGGGGTTTTGACAAACTGTCTGCTACCTTTGATATCGGACCACTTACAATACTTTGGATCTGTGTACACTGTGGTTTCATCTTCCAATCAACGCAATCATGATTTTTAAACAAAGATCCCAAAGATTAGCAAAGATCAAAACATTCAAATTATTTTCAGGACGGTCCTGTACAAGCTGAGAAACCGCCATTAAGACAATTGGACTAGCTCTCTTTGACTCTATTATTATCTAAGCTAACAATCTGACCCAACAAGAAGAATACAGAGCCTACATACCTCTTGCCATTTCGTCACCTTAGAATTATAAGGTTCTATCTGACATTTTTGTCAAAATTGAGTTATTCACATATTCTTATTCTGTGACAACGTATTTACATTATATGATGTTTCTTTTGTAAACTTTGTACATTTGGGGCCTTTTTAGAAAACAAAAATGGTTCTATCTACAGAAGTCTATGGAACGCAAAAACTTTGAAGCTCAATATCTCGAAAGTGCTCAGAATGCAGATAGAACCTTATAATTCTAAGGTGACGATTTGTTATATCCTATTATAAATCTATTTTGCAATAACACCTATTAGTATTTTAATAAGTAAAAATGTATTTAAATAAATATATTTCATCTGCCATCATGGATGAATCTATTTAAATGAGCTCATTACAATGCATTAAGGGATCACATGATGGTAAAACACAATATTGTATCAAATGTTGAGCACAATGAGACATTTTGGCTTCTATTCTGAGTACAGTTTTTGACCAATAAATGTACTTGTACTTGCAACCAATAAGAGGACTCAATCCTGTCATGGAAAGGTGTTAGAAACCTATGCTTATCTTAACTCAATTGACATTGATTTTGGCAGACACTGATGACAGGCTGGGAGTGAGATTTGAGACACAAAAAAGAGCTCCCTAAGTCAGTGTTTGATCTAGAGTATGGCTGCTATTTGGTTACCTGTCATTAAACAGACCTTATTTTATCCAATGAGATATACAGTTGATTTAATATAGGCACAATCACCCTGAAAGAAGCTAGAGACTATGTGTCTTGCTAAAGGGCTCAATATTGAAAGGTTATGTTCCTGGTCTAAGCTCAAATTAAACTCGTGTTTTCAGGAATAATGGATAATCACATTTTTAGTACCTATGCTAAAAGGAAGAGTTCATAGATATAGCAGAAAAGACTACTCAGCCCAGAAACGTCATTGACTGTCTTTAGCTTTACAACCCCGGTTTTCATAGAGAGAGGAATAATGTCTACAAATGATGCGTATATACACTGCTTTCATTTTCCACTTGCTTATATTTCTATATCATCATCTGGAGCAATGGATCAGTAAGTGGTTTGCAAGTAGAACCCAGACTGAATCAGGCACAGAAAATCTTATGGTTCAGTGAATAGGTAGTGCTTTCCAAATGAACAGTGGAGACCAAGTGAACCTGAAATCATGTGGGTGCTCTTGACATACAAAGAAAAAGAGAACTGAGCAGTGGTTGCTTATGATAGTTGATAATAGTGGAGTGATCTTCAACAGAGAATGAAATCACATGAATATCCATTCACTTCACTATGGCAAATACTGTCAATACAGGTCTCTCTGTAATTTAGAGAAATCTCCTAATCTTTTATTTTAACCCAAAACAATTGGTTGAGCAAGATAGGTTCATTTAATTTCCTCGTCACATTCTGCTACAATAATAAAGCTGCCTACTGATAAAATGTCATTGCACTGGAAGTCGCTTTAAACAAAGTGCTTAAATACAGTTTTTTACTGAAGATTAGTTAAAACCTAATTATTTGGGCCAAAGTGTGGTATATTTTGTAAGACAAGCAGCTCAACAAAGAGAAATATTTCCTTTGTTTCATTAATTGAAAACTGCGAAAGAAAACCAGCTATGAACAAAAACAATGACATCCATTTTTTCCACAATAATGTATGCATAATTTACCAAATGCACTGAAAAGTTTAGGAAAAACACTGTTTTACCATTTGCGCAGAATGTAAGTTCATTGCTATCATCCTAACCACTAGTCCAAGAGTTTGTGTAGCATGAAAACTCATCATTATGGTTCACTGTCTTGTCAATGCATACACGGTTTGTGGTGTGCATTTGTGACTTAAAATGACTGCCGGCTCCACCTGTGGGTTGTGAATTGCACCCCATCCTATTCATTACAAATATCACAGTCGAAAGACTCTGAGCAGTCAATGTTTTAGCTATTTTGCTGAGAGACACACTCTGTTGAGTCTGTTTGTCAATTTGTTTCGTTTGCTCTCTGTGGAGCACTTTCGGCATCTGTAACTGAAGCAGCAGTTTCCCTTTTAAAACTCATCTTTTCAG
Source organism: Garra rufa (assembly GCF_049309525.1). Lineage (NCBI taxonomy): Eukaryota > Metazoa > Chordata > Actinopteri > Cypriniformes > Cyprinidae > Garra > Garra rufa. The sequence goes on from NC_133378.1 coordinate 15,423,836, forward strand.
CAGATCTTGCTGCTTTTTAATGAGCTTGCTCTATTGAACATTGTTTCCAAGCATCAGTAAAGGTTCTTATATTAGAATCAGGATGAGTTTGGGATCTCTCTGGCTTTTATGCTGGCTGTGAAGTCCACTTTTTCTTGGTATGGCTCCCTCAACAAATTACACCTGATCTTTCAATTCAATTCAATTAAATTCTATTGAGCTTTATTGGCATGACTGTATAATAGTACAATGTTGCCAAAGCAATAAACAGTGAACAAGTTGTACAGGCATATAGTATAACACGTACACAATAAATACATACATAAATAAATAAATGCATAAAAAAAGAAAACAAAAACAATAGCAAATATAATGTAAATATCTACAGAGAGCAGTGATAAGGAAAAGGGGGGTTCAGCCTTTGTCCCTCATAATATGGCAGGAGGAAACATACTGCGCTGCTAAAGGGGATACACTTTTCTTTCTCTCCCAAGATATAAACGAGTTTGTCTATGTGGCTTACTTGTTGGAAATCAGGCACAATTTGAGCTATTTTGGTAAAATAGGCGTCTCTGATGTTTTTATATTTGTTGCACTCCGTAAGGAAATGCAGTTCATCCTCTATGAGTCCATCTGTGCAGTGAGAACACAGCCTTAGCTCTCTGGCTCTCCAGCTCTGCTTGTGTCGGCCCGTCTCTACATATAGACTATGCTCACTTAGACGATACTTTGTCAGGAGCTTTCTCTGATGATAATCTTTAATTTTGGTCAAGTAAGGTGCCAATTGATAACCAGTCTTTAATCTGGAGAAGTACTTTAATTTGTTAATTTGTGCTACTTTGATTTGCCAATCATGGATGTATTCTTCCTGGGTTAATCTTCCAATTTCTTTAACTTTTGCATGTCTAAACTGAATTGTTGAATTTAGTTGGTGTTTTTCCACTAAATATTGCATGGGGTCACTCTCTGGGTGTCCTGCCCTGTAAGTAAGAGCACAGTGATGGTAGCCATCTGTCAGTGTGTCAGACAGATGGAACCAGAACTTCGCTGTTCTCTTCTGGATTTCTGCTAGAAGGGGGAATCTGCCCAATTCTGCCCTGCAGCCGAGATTAGGGGCGTTTCTGTGGAGTCCCAGGATGTTCTTGCAGAACTCGAGGTGGAAAATTTCAGTGGGGTTTTTATCCCAAGAATCATAGTTTAGTTTAAATTTGGGGGCCCAGATTTCACAGCCATATAGAAGAATGAGTTTGATGATGATGTCAAAGATTTTCAGACACAATTTAATGGGTGGGTTGAATTTGAATAGTGATTTTCTAATTGTGTAATAAGCCCTACGTGCCTTATCGGTCAGATGTTTTATTGCCAGATCCAATTTACCCGAAGCTGAGATTGTGAGACCCAAATAATTATAACATGTGACATGATTAATAAGTGTTCCCCCGATTGTAAAACTATACTTTTTGTCAGTAAGGCGAGGCTTTTTCTGAAAGATCATTATTTTGATCTTAATGAATCATACAAATGACATTTTCTCTTAGACAACATAAGATAAATAGGACATTAGATTGCATATTTCTTGGTTTCCAAAGGTACTCAACAAGATCTATGAAGGCCTACTTGGCAATCTTAATATGCATCAAATCTAAGCCTTTTCATCTCTCAAAAGAGCTCCCTAAAAAGACGGTTTATGAAGTTTTTTACATATTGCAATCCTGTCTGGTATTATGTTGATAGCCATGTGGCCAGCACTAACTATTAGTACTAGTTACCAAGTCGTTGCATTACTGGTCAGTCACTAGTCATTACAACCCACACTCTTAAAAATAAAGGTGCTTTACGATGCCATAGAAGAACCTTTTTTGTCTTTCAGTTTCACAAAAGGTTCTTTGTGGCTAAAGAAGGTTCTTCAGATTATAAAATGGTAAGAAAGAGATGGCTCTTTAAAGAACCTTTGACTGAATTGGCTTGGTTCTTTGTGGAACCAAAAAAATGTTCTTCTATGGCACCAATTGAAGAACCTTTTAAAGCACCTTTATTTTTAAGAGTGCACCATGGCTTAGCCTACAACCAGAATAATATTGTGCTAGACACAATAAGAAATTTTGTCAAGAAAGATTTCCATCTATGGTATATTGTGCTGCTTGCCTTATCTCTGTGAAGCATATAGTTTATAATTATCCAAACCAATAATCTGTGTATGGTAGACATTTTGCAATGGGTTTACGTGGCCAGGGGACTTTTCCAGGTCTTTGGTAATGTGTGTGTGTGGTTTCCTCTGCTCTTAATGATTTATGCCCACCTAATGTGCTTATGTTAAATCAGTGTTCGGGCATGTTTCTGGACAAGCCTCTCAAAGGTCTTCATGATGCATGAAGAGAGAGCAACTTGTCCTTGAAGTATGTAGGCCAAGGATGACTACTGGGCTTGCTAATTTGTGGCTCCAAAGTAGGACTGGGACACCTTCTTCAGGTACTGGGAGAGGAAGAACAACAAATATTGAAAAACCTATCAGAACTGGATGCCAATCACTGGCACCAAGACTGATTGTCAAGTTGTCAATCTTGCCAAGCTTTCCAAGTTATTTTGAAAAGGCAGCACAAGTAGTTACCCTCAGGAGTAGCCTCACTAGTTAAAACATAGGAAAAGGGTGATGTGAGGGCAGAAACATGTTGAAATTGTGGGTAAGACCAAAGACTAGGAGTCAGATCTGTTGAAAAACAAATTCATAATTGGCCTAGTTCCAGTCTGCATCTCCATTGTATTGCTCAGTTATAACTGCTTCATCAGTCTGTAACTCGCTGCAGTCTCCAGATGTTAGAATGCTCTTGTTCTTGTTTGACAGGTTATGCAAACTTGTTTGGAGTCCTTTAATGTCCTTACTATGCAATTAGCGGAAATCCACTCAATGACCTGTAATGTCCACTACCTCATATTCACCTCATATTTAAGATGTACTTAGTAGCTTAGATTAATTTTTATAAATCTGTAATTGGTGTGGATCAATGTTGAACATGAAACATAAATTAAAATCACTAAATATATTTGACCACTGTTGGACAAACTGGTGCCCTACACTGCAAAAAAAGTTTTATCTAACTTGGTATTTTTCGCAAAAAATCTCTAAAATATTTTACAATTCTTAAATTAACATGCATTTACCAGATAAGCAAAATTACATAAGATAATTAATCTTGTTTTAAGCTAAATTCACTTAATTTAGTTTGGAAACAAGTAAAATATTCTTAAAGGGGTCATATGATGCGGTTTCTTATTTTCCTTTGTCTTTGGAGTGTTACAAGCTTTTTGTGCATAGATAAGATCTGTAAAGTTGCAAAGCTTAAAGTCTAAAAACCAAATAGATATTTATTTTAAAAGTTAAGACTCAGCCACACCTCTCTAAAACGGCTCGTTCAAACATGCCCCACTGGTCCATGTTACAGCGTGAGTAGATTAGCATAACACCGCCCATATGCATATGGAAAGAAAGAAGGCATAACTTTTACCAGCTGTAGTAGTGTTGCTGCTGCCCCCATGTTGTGGAGATGCAGTGTGTTTCATTGCGAAAGCGAAAGTACTTTGTTTGGCCTTCCAAATGAGCACTCAACTAGAAATCAGTGGTTAAGTTATATTTACAACACTGTTCCGGAACAGTACAACGCAAATATTCGAGTGGGTGCTGCGCATTTCACAGAGGACTGTTTCCTGAACCTGGGAGAGCAGCTTACAATGCCAGCTGTACACAAAGGGTTAAGGCTATAAAGTGGGGCAGTTCCAATGTCATAAGGAAAGTCTGCGCTTCTGACTCGCAGCCTGTAAGTACGCTTTCATATTTAAAGAATTCAGTACTGACTATTCAAATGTGAGTTTTGAGCAGTGTAGAGTAGTGCTTGTTGTTTCTCGTTCAACGACTGCAAATGCAAACATGGTGTTATGTTTATGCGGCGAAACGCAATGTGTAAAAAGACAGTATGAGTCATTATAATCAGTAATGTCTCCACTGAATGCAACAAATGCCTCGTTTATAATGAGTTTTATTGTTTCTGTCTCGTCGCACCGACAAATGGCATGGTAAGGACCGTAACATTTCCGTCACACGCTTTGAGGTATTCGGCCAATCACAATGCACCGGATAGCTGGCTAATCAAAGAACACCTCGGTTTCCATCAACATTGAGTTTTGTATAAATCGAGGCGTTTTAGAAAGGCATGGCAGAGAGGAGCAACAATAATGTACAGTATGTGGAAAATAATATATTTTTTGAACCTCAAACTGCACTACAACAAATACACAAAATAATGCTTTTTTATGCAGCATCATATGACCCCTTTAAAACAAGACTATACTTTACTTACCCCACTGGCCGATAATTTTACTTATTTTAAGCAAACTGCACTTTAGTTTTTTCCCCGTGGAAAAAAGACTAAATATATTTTATCATTTTTCTACTAGTAAATGCATCTTAATTTAAGAATTTTTAGATATTTTAACTTGAAACAAGACAAAAACACTAAGATAACCCTTTTTCTGTGGTTTTACCGTGGGATTTGGCTACTTTACCATTGTTGCTGTGGGTTGTTTGTTATGTCCACGGGTTGAAGTGATCCCAATAATGTGATATTTAGCCCCTGGAATGCAATTTTTACCAGGGAAACCCTCACCAAAAACGTGTATTTTACTCCAGAGTCTGATTTTTACTGGGAGACCCCCTTTAAAACCCCATTTAGCTATTTTGGGCTAGTTTTGAGTAGCAATTGGGCAGGTTTTGTTGTGAAAACCTGGCAACCCTGCCCTACACTGCAAAAAATGCTTTTCAGCCTAAATATCTTAAAATTCTTACATCAAAAAGGATTTTCTAGATGAGTAAAAATCAGTCTTGTTTTCAGAAAAAAACCCTGTCAAAATTAAGTGAATTTTGCTTGAAACAAACAATAATCTGCCAATGGGGTAAGAAAAATAATCTTGTTTTCGTTTTGAAATAAGATTTTTTTTCTTACCCCATTTGCCGATTATTTTGCTTGTTCTAAGCAAGAACTCCTTTAATTTTGACTTGTTTTTTTCTGAAAACAAGAAAATAATTTTTACTCGTCTAGAAAATCTTTCTTGATTTACGAATTTTTAGATATTTTGGCTGAAAACAAGACAAAAAATCTAAGTAAGAAAAACTTTTTTTTTTTTGCAGTGTAGGGCAGGGTTGCCAGGTTTTCACAACAAAACCTGCCCAATTGCTACTCAAAACTAGCTCAAAATAGCCAAATTGGGTTTTAAAGGGGGTCATGTTTTTGGTGGGTGTTCCCCTGGTAAAAATTGCATTCCAGGACATGACAACCACAGTAAACCACAGACTTGGCAATGCTGCTTGAAGGAGAGAAGGATGATCTTCTGATCAGGTGGGTACACTCTTAAAAATAAAGGTGCTTTAAAAGGTTCTTCACAGCGATGCCATAGAAGAACCATTTTTGGTTCCACAACAAACCATTCAGTCAAAGGTTCTTTAAAGAACCATCTCTTTCTTACCTTTTTATAATCTGAAAAACCTCCTTTCGCCACAAAGAACCTTGTGAAACAGAAAGGGTTTTCAGATGTTAAAGGTTCATTACGGAACCATTTAAACAAAAAAGGTTCTTCTATGACATCATTAAGCACCTTTATTTTTGAGAGTGTAGGGGTTGGGAGTGAGGCGATCATCTGATGGTTCCACAACTGTCATTGGGCCCTTAAATAACATCTTTGGTGCCCCTCTAGAGGGTTTGGTGCCCTATGTAGACAGTGTGATCTGCCTATAGAGAGCACCCTGGACAAGTTACATTTGAGCCTCTGACTGTGGAGCTGTAGAGTTTTGGAGCTGTCCACTCTACCATCAATTCTGACAATACTGTTCAGGTAGCAGGATATCAGTCTCTACTTACCAGTATAGCACTTCTCAGTCAAGACAAATTCCAAATAAGCTATAAATAACTTAACTTCTTAGCTGTTTCTTCCCAATATGCTGAGTGCTTCACACACAACGCTGG